>NW_007377574.1:151711-175297 GCF_000475195.1 Diaphorina citri
GCGATTTTGTTCGCGGATTTGGCGATTTTGTTCGCGGATTTGGCGATTATGTTCGCGGATTTGGCGATTATGTTCGCGGATTTGGCAATTATGTTCGCGGATTCGCGTCCCGAATCGACATTTTGGATATTTGGCAAGCCTATACATACGTAGCACTCACAGTAGATCATTTATGTGAGTCGACAAATTAATCTATAACAGTTCCAATTCCCTTGTCGCTTCATTGAAACGTTGGTAAAAATTCAACCAGTCAAGTGAAAAGTCAATGACCGAAAATACAGAAGGAGCAGCCCAGTGTACCCATAAAAAAAGCGTAAAAAATACCTTTTTGAGGGGGGAAAAAGCGAAAAAGTTCAAAACGCTATCACAGAGCCAGGTGTAACTGATATCATTATGGGACAAAATATACTCAACATCAGAGGGAAGAAAAAAGGAGGGATTTTTAGAGTATGGGGGGAATCGAGGGCCATAATACAGAGTGGGGGAAAATGGAGGGATTTTTAGGGGGGGATATAATACAGCTTGGAGGAGGGAAATTTCAGGAGGAGAGGGAAATTATATAGGGAGGGATGAAATATAAAAGCCTTTGAATTTGACAAAGGTCACAAAATATTACGTCGACTCTCAAACAATGAAAATACAGCGTCATGTTTCTCATATTTCGATTTTCATCAAAATCGGAAACGAAAATTTTGCCATCATCATACCTACTCAATCGCATGTGATGAACTGACACCCCCATTCCTGTATTCACTGCCGGGAGACATAATTGGGAATATTGGGATACTGGGAAATATCATTTAAGCCTGATTCACACTATACCGCGTCATGTTTTATTCGAGAGAGTTTAGGGATTTTTGGAGTCCCTTTTAATCCGGTATGACATATTGTATTAGTAGGACATCATTGGTCAATTATGAACTTATAACTCATAAAGCAACGTCTACAACAAGTAAAACAGTCATAGGTATTAATATTTCCAATAGTTGTTTGGAGAAACTGTGCAATAGATTAGGAAAGACTGTCACACAGTCTTAAGCCTGATTCACACTATAGTGCCAGTCAAGGTCCGGTCACGGTCCGGTAACGGTCCGATCAAATGATTGAGTATTCACACTATCGTTCAAGCAACGTTCATGCTTCGGTCATTTTTCTTTCATTTCTAGTTGGTCCTAGCGAAGGAATGTGGGTTTTTTTTTTTTTTTTTTTTTTTTTTTTTTTTTTTTTTTTTTTTTTTTTTTTTTTTCATTCCTTATGGATTTGTACTTTGTTCTCTGAAAATCTCATAATAGGTAGTATCTATGATATTTTCAGGTAGGCAATACGGTTTAGACCAGTATTTATTGTAGACTTTAAGAAAGCGTTTGGCAGCCATAATAACCACAAAAGCCAGAACAGTCCAATTCTCACAGGGTTATTGAAAACAAAAATGGAAGGCTGATCAAATCATGAGAGCAACAGATTCAGTCTCACTCTAGATGTATTGATTAGTTTTGTTAATTGTTTGGACAATTAATGTCTTCATTATCGGTTTCATCTCTTTCAAACTCGTCTCACTCTAGATGTATTGATTAGTTTTGTTAATTGTTTGGACAATTAATGTCTTCATTATCGGTTTCATCTCTTTCAAACTCTTTTTCTTATCAGACTTCGCCGTGTAGCAGTTACGTTTTAGTTTATTTTGCGTGAAAACTCTCTTGCACCTTTGCTTTCTAGGTTTCTGATTGTTTGAGGTGGTAACATTACTGTATAACTTACTGCTGAAGTCTTTGTATTAGTTTATTTTGCGTGAAAACTCTCTTGCACCTTTGCTTTCTAGGTTTCTGATTGTTTGAGGTGGTAACATCACTGTATAACTTACTACTGAAGTCTTTGTTGGTTTTTCAATTTTCGCATATCATTTTGACGGTTTTTCTTGTATTTTTCGACAAAAAGATGTCTTTACCGGCCTCAAAATGAACGTCCTAACCATCTTGCTGAATGTGCTACTCCTGTTGGTGAATTGGTGATCCATTAGTTTATTTTGCGTGAAAACTCTCTTGCACCTTTGCTTTCTAGGTTTCTGATTGTTTGAGGTGGTAACATCACTGTATAACTTACTGTTAAAGTCTTTGTGGGTTTTTCAATTTTCGCATATCATTTTGTCGGTTTTTCTTGTATTTTTCGACAAAAAGATGTCTTTACCGGCCTCAAAATGAACGTCCTAACCATCTTGCTGAATGTGCTACTCCTGTTGGTGAATTGGTGATCCAGTAGGTATGCTAACATTCTGATTCTGGGTCCCTGTTTGGTGTAGTTTTGATCATGTTGGGCTGGATCTTTTTTGTATACGGAGTGCTCCTGTCTCGGTTCATTGTCAAGAGGTATGTCCGGCCTCGCCCGAAGGGGTTTGATCCCAGCGCACCCCCACCTGAAGGAAAAGCGTGATGGACATTGGATGGGAATATGGCGAAACTGATGATCCAATTGTAAAAGGTTCAGATTAATACATTCATAATAGAGTTGTAAAGGAATTAGATATTCCTATAGGATTCGGAGTAAAAGATTCGCCAACCCAAAAAGAATTTATAGTAAGAGATTAACTGATTTGTTAGATCTAGATGTTAAATCGTTATTTAATTTGGAAATTGCAGCTACTGTGAGCTGAGCATTTGAAGAAACTCCAATTCCATTGAAAAGGTTTATGTTATTGTTTTTTAGGTATAGTTTTAATAATTTAGTCATTTTCACTACTTTCCTTCGCTTATTTAGTTCATAACTATTTTATAATAAACTCAAGGACAATGGTTGGTACAAACTTGGTTTTCGGACACAGATGACCCCCAAATGCTCTAAAAGAGTCAAATTTTCCTTGAAACGCTCCTCCTAGTTTAGGGTCAGAGTCAGAATTTCTCTAACTAAAGTCACAAAAAGTGAAATTTCCCTCATATGTTTACAACTTACAACACAATCAACAAGCTTAATAAAATTCTAAACGTAAAGTAGGTAGAAATTTGTAGTAAAACCTCAGTCTGTGGCTATTGGGTATTAAGCTTGGATTAGGTCACTTACATGGGATCATAAGGCCAAAAAGGCAAAATTTTACAGCTACTATCCAAATGATGCCACCCAAGGATTTCCAATAAAGGTAAATGTTCAACGTAATTCGTCATTTAAGGTCGGCCACTCAACCTCCGACGATCTAACATTATCAGACCTCTATCTAGTTCTCTCAGACCATCGAAGTGTGTGTAAGGTTTCCGACTTCGGTCTACAGATTGTCTGAGAGACCCAAAAGTTGGAAGACTTTTCCATCCTTAAGGCCGGGCAGCACGTATCCTCGAACGATGAAGAAGTAGAAATAGAGCAGTGTAGCCCAGGACACCAGCATGACAAGGACTGACAGGTCTGTCCCAATAGTCGACACTTAGAATGACCGTGTTGGGAGGCTATAGATGTGAAATATCTGGAAAATGAAGTGAAATGTCTTTTTATCTTGAAACAAAATATCTCGGTTCACATCAAAGAGGATGTTTTCATTGAAATCCCAATTTGGAACGATTCGAATATCTTCTGCTATGTTGTATAGGTTCCTTAAGCCTTACCCATGGTACCTTTAATAGAAAAAAAGTATAAAAGCTTAATTATCTACTACAATAATTATTATACCGGGCGGTGCTGCGAACTCTTGACGTTCGCGCGCCTCCCGGCGCGCTTGATCCTCATAGAGCAGTGTAGCCCAGGACACCAGCATGACAAGGACTGGACAATACTGTCCCAATAGTCGACACTTAGAATGACCGTGTTGGGAGACAAGAGATGTGAAATATCTGGAAAATGAAATCAAGCAGAAAATTAAATTTGAAATTAAACAAGATTATGATGGTGTTACTAGTACCATTGAAATCCCGATTTGAAATTTTGAAACGATACTAAAATGACCTTCTGTTATCTGGTATAGAATCCTTAATCCTTATCCATATTATAATGGAAAAAAGTATAAAACTAAAAAAGTATGTCCTCAACTCCTCCCTCAATACTGATACAGAGCTCAGAAAAACTTGAACGTTACTGCAAATGTGTCTGGAAGACATCAAAGTAATAACTGGATGTTCCATGAACCGTTAACAACCCTAATTAACCCCGACAATATTATTTAGATTCTTATAAGATAATAGAAAGTAATAGCTTGGGATAGGTCAAGCTAAAAGTACTTTGAAATTTTTCTCAAGGGGCAGCTTAGAGTTTTTTGGACTGCCATTTGGTTTGTGAATTCCACCATGGTTATTCTCCAAATGAATATTTTTATTCTTTACACAATTCAAATTTCACAAAACAATTTTCAGTGGGTCGAATGAATTGGAACACATCACATGCCTTCAGGCACACTCTATTTGTCAAGGGTCTAGGTTTACCTTGCCCTTAGAATCAATTTGATTTGAAGAAACCATTTTTACAGTGAAATTTTAGTAAAGTCCTTGCTATCTAAATATAGGTTTCACTCCATACACAAGAAGACCATCTGAGGCTTAGGTATAGGGGGAAACAGCCCCAAAAGATGGGTTAGCTTATACGACTTTATTTAAAAATTGCGAACAAAATAGAACAATAAATTATGATTCATTGTTAATATTTAGAAAATCTAGTTCTAGATCAAAATTGTACTTTTCGATGTCATTAAAACTTGAGCTTACCATATTGATCCAGAAAAATGAGCAATCTAAATCTTTAGAAGCTTTTTCAAAACAATTTAAATTTTTTGCAAATATAGGACTTAATTTTCATAGTATGTAAAGAACTATTACGCAGGTTAACAACAAGTACTAAATAATAATATTGAATTTAACAAACAATATGAAGTAGGAACTATTGGAGGACTCTGAATTTTCACTGTTTGTAAAGAATTATTACGCAGGTTAACAACAAAGGCTGAATAATAATATTGAATTCAATAAACAATAATATGAAAGAGGAACTAATGGAAATTCTGGTTAGGTCCAGTCCTTTTGTCCACAACTAAGTACCAAGTTGTAAGATTACAAAATATGTCTACGTATTATGCATATTGTATTTGCGACTTCAAAAATTTCCGTCATGTTGACACTTTTCTGAAAATCGATTATACTTTCGATTATTTTTTATAATCGATTACGATTACGATTATCAATAATAATCGATTATCATAATCGATTATTCCCAACACTAAGCTGAGCTTTGGCCAAGTTCACATTGTGAGTTTTAACTTTGATTGGATTAAACCATCTAAATTTTAATCCACACCTAAATGTCGACCATTCAGGTTGCTGAAGAGTCGACAAAAATAGAAATTAATATCAATCATCTTAATCATCCTAAATAAGTATGCATTAATGCACTCAGAATACTCTTTTTGGTTGGGGTATGAAATTTCTGTCTGGAAAGTGAAATGAGAGTAACAGTTGACGTTTTCACTTTTCATCAAGTTAAAAAAGACAAAACTGCTTCATTTTAATAATTTTGTTGTCTCTTGGTAAGTGGATATCCACTAATCACATACAAACAATACGTACCTATGCAGAACTAAGTGGGTATCCACTAATCACATACAAACAATACGTACCTATGCTGAACTTTTTCAACTAACTTGCCTGATCTAAAAAGGAGTGGAAGCAGGATCCAGGATTTTGTCGAGGGGGGACTGAGAGATCCAAATTTTCGGAGCCTGGCCTGCAGTAAAGGAGAAATTTTGAGCTCGAGGGGGGGAGGGAGCTAGTCCCCTCGGCCCCCCTAATACGGCCGTGAGGAGAAGAGGATTTCCCATCAAATCACGCAAACCGGGCTGTGGTGGGGACGCTTTTTTTCTGAATAATTATTGACGAGTAAACGTCACGTCACCGTCTTAATGACGGTAATTTCGGGACGAGGTTTCATAAATTAGACGGTGAGTGACACCTACTCATTTTCGTGATGGGCCTTTACGGGGAGAGTGTTGTGCAGGTGAGCTGTTCTCTCTCCCCTGAGCAGATGGAGCTCTGTGTTTGATAACTGGGGCGATAGATATTTCTCGAAATGGGTTCTTGGTAATCGAAAAATCATAAAATTCCTTTAAAAATATTTTTATTTATTTATTGCACTCCAAGCAACAAGGTCATGTGTACCTTAAAAAAGAAAATAAAAATGATAAATCCAAAGCCCAAAAAAAACTTCGACTTCACCGGGAATTGAACCTGGGAGAACAAAAATTAGAAAAATAAATGTGGGCAGGTGGGCCAATAAATGGTACGTTTTTTAGGTGGGCGAATGAATGGTACACTTACCCTACCTAGGTGGTTTTTTCCCCTATTCTTTCATTCTCTTCTGCTCTTTTCTTGCTAATTTTCTCATGTTGGTCACCTTTGAAACCTTCCTCTTCTTCTACTCGTATAATATTCCATTTTTGTCCCTTTTCTCCTGCAGTTTTCGTTTGTGCTCCTTTTTCTCTTGTTAGTTCTTTTTCCCGTCCTTTTTCTTCTACATTATATTTTCCCTTTTCTCTTATATTTTTTCCCTTAATAAGTCCCTTCATCTCCTTGAGTTTTTTTCCCTGCCTCAAAAATAAACCCACTTTACAACACAATGTCCCCGATCTCATTTTCGTCTTCATTCAAACTTTTCCCTTCTCAGGGGGTGAGCAGATTTTTACCTCAGGTGTGACCTAGAAAAAAAGTTGCTCTTCCTCTCGGCTCCCTCTGCATTAATCAACAAAGTACGAAAACCACAGTAAGAAGAGGGGGGGGGCAAGGATTTTTTTTAAAGTCTTTACTCTTTAAAATATAAAAAGTTTTGTTGTATTTTTAAGTACCAGGAGGGGACGCTGAACAAAATGGCGGCTCATGGAATTGTGGTAAAAATCGACAAAAAAAAAAAAAAAAAAAAAAAATGGCGGCACGTGAATTTGGGAAAAAAAGAAAAAAAAAAAAAAAAAAAAAAAAAAAAAAAACATTTCTCAGTAGAAAATAACCAACTTACCTATTTCAAATTAAATTGATCCCAAGGGGCAAGGTAAACCTTGACCCTTGCCAAATGGACTGTGCCTAAAAGCATACATGATGTGTTCATACCTTCCTACTTCCAACCCATCTGACCCCAGTTGAAACTGGCTAGGATTTCACTCAAGGTAAGCAACGTTGTGTGTGGATGAAATCTGGACTTGTTACCGTCTGGAAGATAATTTCTTGCTGACTATTTCGACAAGTCCGGGCTATTTCAGGGTGCGCTCAGCATAATGAAGAGGACAGTATAATTGAGATGAGGACAGTATAATTCAGATGAGGACAGTATAATTGAGATGAGGACAGTATCATTTAGATGAGGACAGTATATATATATAATTGAGGAGCTTGTCCGAACTCCACAGCTAAAATGAAGAGTGGCTTTCAAACCCTGATTATTCAATTCAATTTATTTTTATTGTACATAATATAACATTAATAAAAATACAACATTTCAATGAATAAATACAATTGTACAACGTCAGTTAGAAATTCCTAGTAACAAAAAATGGGTACTCCTTGCAAAATACAAGCGACAAAAAAAGCCACCTTAAAAAATTGAGGGACAGAAATAGAAAGAGAGAGAGAGAGAGAGAGAGAGAGAGAGAGAGAGAGAGAGAGAGAGAGCATAAAGTGCTAGTACATTTTATTTACATTGGAAAAAGATAGATGGACAAAAGGGTTAAAACTTAAAAAAAAAGTAAGAGAGAGAGAAGGCAAGATATTATTTATAGAGGAAGAGAGAGAAAGCGAGAGAGAGAGAGAGAGAGAAAATTGTAAGCTAGAGAAAAAGATAAAGCAGAAGGACAGAAGGGGTAGAACTAAAATAAGAAAAAAAATAGATACCTAGAAAGAAGAGGGAGAGAAAAAGATAGAAGGTAAGAATGTTAAAAAAGGGAGGGAGAGAGAGAGAGAGAGAGAGGAGAAATCATTTATTTTAATTAGTGGAAGGGGTATTTCTCCATTACAAAGTAAGGGTTCACCTGATATTGATAGTTTTGGTTCTCAATGTGATCTTAATGAACAAGGGTTTTTCAATTTCCATTGAAACTTCAATTTGAATGGTTTTTCTCAATAGACTTCTGCCCCCTCTCTCTCTCTCTCTCTCTCTCTCTCTCTCTCTTACTCCTTTTTCTTCCGTCAATTCTGACCTCTGATCTCTCTCTCGCTCCAATGTTTACAGTTTACTTTAGTAATTATCTATCTTTCCCTCTCTCAAAGTTTTTTATCTTCACATCGATTTTGCTGTCTGCTTCTCTCTCTCTCTCTCTTCTCTCTCTCTCTCTCTCTCTCTCTCTCTCTCTCTCTCTCTCTCTCTCTCTCTCTCTCTCTCTCTCTCTCTCTTGTCTATCAAGAGGGACAGTTTCAATATTACCTTGGGAATATGGTTGACATTCAAATCATTCGATGCTATGGAACAAAAGAGATAAACAAACAAACAGACTTATAAATAGGTACATACACATGGACAAATACGTAGTAGAAATACTTGATTGTTCATTTTTCCACTTGGGAATATGGTTGACATTCAAATCATTCGATGCTATGGAACAAAAGAGATAAACAAACAAACAGACTTATAAATAGGTACATACATATGGACATATACTTAGTAGAAATACTTGATTGTTCGTTTTCCGTACAACCCAAAAACCTATTGGAAATTGTAGACCTCTCTAAAAACAAACCTACAATAGAAGGACCATTGGAAAGGTCAAAGAGTTGCCATTATCTCTATTTAAATAGTTTCGAAATAAATTAAACATAGGTTTATGCAATATAATTAGGTATACGGTATACGTTCTAAGGAGTTCGTATACATTATCAACTGCAAGCGGCACTGAAGCACTCAACGCTAAATGCAATGAATAATTCAGCGGCATTATCCTCAAGATAATTCCATTAGAAAACAAAGCAAACATCATGGAAAATAAAGCAAACATCATGAAATATAAAGCGAATATAATGAAATATAAAGGGAACTTAATGAAAAATAAAAACTCAACTTAAATACCTACACCACCCATTAGAGTCATTAGTGAATTTTGAAGGGGCTGAAATGTCGAAATCACGCTATGGAACTTTGGTAATTTTTATACTTTTTAAACCCAGCAATACTTATAATTATACATAGATTTTATTAGGTATACTCTAAGATGGGTGAATGAGACCATTTGTTACCCATGTAAGGAAATGTTTCCCTCCAAAAACTCGTGTTCTCCAAAAAGGTTGCTAGAATTTACCTACGTATATAAATTTATTTAACAGAGTTTGTATCTCGTCTGACCACCGTTTCTCCGTTATTGAAAATTCCTTCTACTCGTTCATTTAACAATAACTAGTACAGTTACCCTACTTAGGACATCGTCCATGTGTCAATAACAGCCGTGTTCTATGAATTAGGTATAGGAATAGAATGTACAGTTTCATACAATGTACTTACCTATCTATACATATTTAGATTAGGTATTGTACCTACCTATCCCCCAACCATTTTGAAATTTAGGCGTATTTGTTGGATGGAACAGAATGGGTACTAAATGATGGGCTTTGGTACAAATTCGCAGCAAAAGTTGTGGTGCTAACTTCACGCACCTCTTCACAGGTACCTACTGATGCAGAACAAACTACTCATTATCAACAGTTCCAAGTACTTCTTTACATTTCTAATAGAATGCGCTGCATGTATTATTAATATTAAGATACTCGCAACTCGCAACCTCCGTGCTATTAGAATAGCTAGGTACACTTTACAATATTATTATTATTATACCGCCTTCGTAGAGGAAATTTGTAATGCACATTGCATGCTTACATAGTTTAACGGCGTTCATACAATTTGTTGAAATTTTCGCTATTAGATAACCTACATCTACAAAGTTTAATTTAGGCGTAGGTACCTAAAAAATGCGAGAGCAACCTTTTGTCGGCGCTTACACAGTTGAATTTGTCTATGAAACACGACTAGATTTCACAGGTAAACAAAATTGTCTAGGTCAATAGGTACGCAAAAAATTCACCGTCTAAAAACAAGATCCTTCCGGCTCCTACACTCTCCTACTTTTAGAAGGACGACTCCTAAAAGTTCTTTTTCGCTTGTGTCGAAATTTAATTAAAAGTAAAAGTAATCAAAATTAAAATTTGCATAACATTGAAAGGAAAAAGGCCCTTAATGCTGGGGTCCCTTTTCTCTCACAGTTTTTTATTTGTATCTCTTTTTCTCCAGTTGCGTTGGTCCTTTTCTCTCCTTTTCTGAAATAGAATAGAATAGAATATACCCTGCTTATACTGCCAGAATGAGACTGAAAAGTCCCTTTACTCCCGCAGTCTAAGCAAGGTCTCAGCAAGCAAAATAGGTGGTTTTTTCCCCTATTCTTCCATTCTCTTCTGCTCTTTTCTTGCTGATTTTCTCATGTTGGTCACCTTTCCCTCCCTCTTCTTCTTCTTCTACTCGTATAATATTCCATTTTTGTCCCTTTTCTCCTGCAGTTTTCGTTTGTGCTCCTTTTTTTCTTGTTAGTTCTTTTTCCCGTCCTTTTTCTTCTACATTATATTTTCCCTTTTCTCTTATATTTTCCCTTTTCTCTTATATTTTTCCCCGTTTTCTCTTATATTTTTTCCCTTATTTTTCCCTACATCTCCTTGAGTTTTTTCCCTGTCTCAAAAATAAACCCACTTTACAACACAATGTCCCCGATCTCATTTTCGTCTTCATTCAAACTTTTCCCTTCTCAGGGGGTGAGCAGATTTTTACCTCAGGTGTGACCTAGAAAAAAAAGTTGCTCTTCCCCTCGGCTCCCTCTGCATTAATCAACAAAGTACGAAAACCACAGTAAGAAGAGGGGGGGGGGACAAGGATTTTTTTTAAGTAGTCTTTACTCTTTAAAATATAAAAAGTTTTGTTGTATTTTTAAGTACCAGGAGGGGACGCTGAACAAAATGGCGGCCCATGGAATTGTGGTAAAAATCGACCAAAAAAAAAAAAAAAAAAAAAAAAAGGCGGCACGTGAATTTGGGAAAAAAAGAAAAAAAAAAAAAAAAAAAAAAAAAAAAAAAACATTTCTCAGTAGAAAATAACCAACTTACCTATTTCAAATTAAATTGATCCCAAGGGCAAGGTAAACCTTGACCCTTGCCAAATGGACTGTGCCTAAAAGCATGTGATGTGTACGTTCCTACTTCCAACCCATTTTTTGACCCCACAGTTGAAACTGGCTAGGATTTCACTGAAGGTAAGCAACGTTGTGTGTGGATGAAATCTGGACTTGTTACCGTCTGGAAGATAATTTCTTGCTGACTATTTCGACAAGTCCGGACTATTTCAGGGTGCACTCAGCATAATGAAGAGGACAGTATAATTGAGGACAGTATAATTCAGATGAGGACAGTATAATTGAGATGAGGACAGTATAATTGAGGACAGTATAATTAATTGAGATGAGGACAGTATAATTGAGGACAGTATAATTGAGATGAGGACAGTATAATTGAGGACAGTATAATTCAGATGAGGACAGTTGAGGAGCTTGTCTGAACTCCACAGCTAAAATGAAGAGTGGCTTTCAAACCCTGATTATTCAATTCATTTCAATTTAATTTTATTGTACATAATATAACATTAAAAATACAACATTTCAATGAATACAATTGTACAACGTCAGTTAGAAATTCCTAGTAACAAAAAATGGGTACTCCTTGCAAAATACAAGCGACAAAAAAAGCCACCCTAAAAAAATTGAGGGACAGAAATAGAACGAGCGAGAGAAAAAGAGAGGGAGGGAGAGAGAGAGGGAGAGAGAGAGAGAGAGAGAAAACTGTAAGCGATAGAAAAAGATAAAGCAGAAGGACAGAAGGGTTAGAACTAAAATAAGAAAAAAAAAAAAGGATACCTAGAAAGATGAAGGAGAGGGAGAGAAAAAGATAGAAGGTAAGAATGTTAAAAAAGGGAGAGAGAGAGAGAGAGAGAGAGGGAGAGAGGAGAAATCATTTATTTTAATTAGTGGAAGGGGTATTTCTCCATTACAAGGGTTCACCTGATATTGATAGTTTTGATTCTCAATGTGATCTTAATGAACAAGGGTTTTTCAATTTCCATTGAAACTTCAATTTGAATGGTTTTTCTCAATAGACTTCTGTCCCCCCCTCTCTCTCTCTCTCTCTCTCTCTCTTACTCCTTTTTCTTCCGTCAATTCTGACCTCTGATCTCTCTCTCGCTCCAATGTTTACAGTTTACTTTAGTAATTATCTATCTTTCCCTCTCTCAAAGTTTTTTATCTTCACATCGATTTTGCTGTCTGCCTCTCTCTCTCTCTCTCTCTCTCTCTCTCCTTCTCTCTCTCTCTCTCTCTCTCTCTCTCTCTCTCTCTCTCTCTCTCTCTCTCTCTCTCTCTCTCTCTCTCTCTTGTCTATCAAGAGGGACAGTTTCAATATTACCTTGGGAATATGGTTGACATTCAAATCATTCGATGCTATGGAACAAAAGAGATAAACAAACAAACAGACTTATAAATAGGTACATACACATGGACAAATACGTAGTAGAAATACTTGATTGTTCATTTTTCCATACAACCCAAAAACCTATTGGAAATTGTAGACCTCTCTAAAAACAAACCTACAATAGAAGGACCATTGGAAAGGTCAAAGAGTTGCCATTATCTCTATCTAAATAGTTTCGAAATAAATTAAACATAGGTTTATGCAATATATTGTAATTAGGTATTCTAAGGAGTTCGTATACATTATCAACTGCAAGCGGCACTGAAGCACTCAACGCTAAATGCAATGAATAATTCAGCGGCATTATCCTCAAGATAATTCCATTAGAAAACAAAGCAAACATCATGAAATATAAAGCAAACATCATGAAATATAAAGCGAATATAATGAAATATAAAGGAAACATTATGAAAAATAAAAACTCAACTTAAATACACCACCCATTAGAGTCATTAGTGAATTTTGTAGGGGCTGAAATGTCGAAATCACGCTATGGAATGAAGCACTCAACGCTAAATGCAATGAATAATTCAGCGGCATTATCCTCAAGATAATTCCATTAGAAAACAAAGCAAACATCATGAAAAATAAAGCAAACATCATGAAATATAAGCGAATATAATGAAATATAAAGGGAACTTAATGAAAAATGAAAACTCAACTTAAATACACCACCCATTAGAGTCATTAGTGAACTTTGTAGGGGCTGTAATGTCGAAATCACGCTATGGAACTTTGGTAATTTTTATACTTTTTAAACCCAGCAATACTTATAATTATACATTGGTTTTTTTTGGTATACATACTCTAAGATGGGTGAATGAGACCATTTGTTACCCATGTAAGGAAATGTTTCCCTCCAAAAACTCGTGTTCTCCAAAAAATTTGCTAGAATTTACCTACGTATATAAATTTATACAGAGTTTGTATCCCGTCTGACCACCGTTTCTCCGTTATTGAAAATTCCTTCTACTCGTTCATTTACATAGAATTGAGACTTTATAGGAATCGAACCCGGGTCCCCCGGTGTGCAAGCCATGTAATATCTACTAGGGCAGAGAAGTTGCTTACAAAGATACAGGTGCTTGGTACTGTATAGGTTTTATTTTTAGCACTATCACCTTGTTGGCTTTTGCTTTCTTCCAATGTGTTACTACTATTCATTTTTGATACCTTCCCATTTCTTCTACATACTTCTTAGTTCTTACTATTACTACTATTCATTTTTGATAGCTTTCCAACTTTCTATTCCTTCACAACTAGGTATGTATTGTTTTATTTTTGTCTTGTATCCTTCTTCAAGATTATGTACCTATCTGTCTTGTGTTGTATTCATGTTGGGCTATATTGTATGTTGTGCTCTTCTTCTTTAGGGCGCAAACACACTGAAGCAACCTGTACCTTGCTATTCTGAAGAATCTTTCAAAACTATCTCAACATTAGTTCTTACTATTACTACTATTCATTTTTGATAGCTTTCCAACTTTCTATTCCTTCACGACTATGTATTGTTTCATTTTTGTCTTGGATCCTTCTTCAAGATTATGTACCTATTTGTATTGTGTTGTATTCATGTTGGGCTATATTGTAGTGCTCTTCTTCTTTAGGGCGCAAACACACTGAAGCAACCTGTACCTTGCTATTCTGAAGAATCTTTCAAAACTATCTCAACTCAACGAGGTCAACATTGTAGGCAATATGCAACATTCTTCATTTTTTTTTCATTAGATTGATTTATGGTCTTGGAGCGTGCTACATTTAGCTTTGAAGCATGCTTCACTGCAGCATACTTCATGTTGCCTCAGTATAATAGCGTCTTTACTGTTTCTTTGTGCTGTGTTTATGTTGTACCTTTCTTTATCACTGTTTATTTGTGTTCTATTTATGCTATACTCTATTTTATCACTGTTTATTTGTGTTGTATGTTCTACCTGTCTTGTTTTGCACGAGTGCAGTGTATTCCATGTTTCTGTCTCTGCCACCTTTCACAATGTCTTCTCTCTTGTCTTCTGCTGAAAGTATTTTCCATGCCATTTCTTCCCCTGTTGCCTTCTCTACCCTCCTCGCTTCCATTCCTTCTTCTTTTGTCTTCCTTGACTATTTCAATGTCTTCTCGTTCTCTCCTTTTGACTTTTGTATACCATTCTTGGCTTTTGTACGTTTATCTATATTCTATGTTCCATTCTTCCCCCCCTCTGTCTTCTACTTTTCATCCTCTCTTTCTTTCCATTCCTCTTCTTGCTTTGGATTTTCTGCAAACTTTTTTTCTTCTTTCCCTATGCTTTCTCCTGCTTTTAATCCTCCCTCCCTTTGCTTCTTCATTTCCCTCCCACATCTACTCTTATTTTTTTGTCATCTCTTCCCCTGATTTCCATTCCTCCTCCTTCTTTTTCTTTTTTTTTCTTCTTCTTCTTCTCGTTCTCTCCTTTTGACTTTTGTACCATTCTTGGCTTTTGTACGTTTATCTATATTCTATGTTCCATTCTTCCCCCCTCTGTCTTCTACTTTTCACCCTCTCTTTCTTTCCATTCCTCTTCTTGCTTTTGATTTTCTGCAAACTTTTCTCCTTTGCATGTGTTTTCTCCTGCTTTTAATCCTCCCTTCCTTCTTCCTAATCTACCTCCCACATCTCCTTCTATCATTGTCATCTCTGCCCTCCACTGCTTCCCGTATTTGGACACAAGGTAAGAATTGACATTACTGTTGTTACCCTTTTGTATCTAGTAACATACTTTTGTGACTTTGGCACATAGAGTAAGTGTACCAGTTGCAGGCCCATGTAAAACGTGCTAGTTATTGGCCTCTCAGTGAGGCCGTCCTCCCATAAGTCAGTCTGTACTGCACAAATATTTGGAAGATAGAACATTATCAACAGATAGGGGTAACATTTTTTTAAATCATTCTCTTGATAACCTTGAATATGTTTGGGCAGTACATACTGGATTATGGAGATGGACTTAATAATGATGGACCAAGATAACTAGACTTTTTTTGAGTCAATAACTAGTACAGTTACCCTACTTAGGACATCGTCCATGTGTCAATAACAGCCGTGTTCTATGAATTAGGTATAGGAATAGAATGTGCAGTTTCATACAATGTACTTACCTATCTACATATTTAGATTAGGTATTGTACCTACCTGTCCCCCAACCATTTTAAAATTTAGGCGATTTTTTAGACCGATTTTGAACACGCCGTTACGGAGGCGCCTTCGTAGAGACACGCCTTCGTAGAGGAAATTTGTAATGCACATTGCATGCTTACATAGTTTAACGGCGTTCATACAATTTGTTGAAATTTTCGCTATTAGCTGATAACCTACAAAGTTTAATTTAGGCGTAGGTAGGTACCTTGAAAATGCGAGAGCAACCTTTTGTCGGTGCTTACACAGTTGAATTTGTCCATGAAACACGACTAGATTTCAGGTGAACAAAATTGTCTAGGTCAATACGCAAAAAATTCACCGTCTAAAAACAGGATCCTTCCGGCTCCTACACTCACCTACTTTTAGGAGGACGACTCCTAAAAGTTCTTTTTCGCTCGTTTCGAAATTTAATTAAAAGTAATCAAAATTAAAATTTGCATAACATTAAAAGGAAAAAGGCCCTTTATACTGGGGTCCCTTTTCTCTCACAGTTTTTATTTGTGTCCCTTTTTCTCCAGTTGAGTTGGTCCTTTTCTCTCCTTTTCTAAACAGAGAAAAATGGCACGAAATGTTGCATCGTTGCCAAAAACAAGGCACTGTAAGATGCTATTAGATATGAACATAAAGCCTTGTACACACGAGCAACATTTTCATCAGAAACATTGGTTCTCAACAATCCAGAAATGTTTCTGCAACAATCTAGCAACTTTTTTTTACTCTCCACAGTTGATTCTGAAACATTTTCCAAAAACAAGGCACTGTAAGATGCTTTTCGATATGAACATAAAGCCAGATACACACCGGACACATTTTCATCAGGAAATTTGTTTCTCAACAATGCAGAAATGTGTATGCAACAATCGAGCCACTTTTTCACTCTCCAGCTCTCCACAGTCCACACTCATTTCTGAAACATTTTTCTTGTCTTTCGTATGTACATACTTACTAGGTTTCCTCTTGAAAGTTCAACAAAATTCGAAAGATAATGCTTCCAGTGTGTATTAGACTTAAGTTGCCATTAGGTACCTATGAACAATAACGATAATGAAAATGTTGATATACCGTCTCTAGGATAATGGCTTCTAAGTAGGATTTTTAGTTGTAGCCGTAGTCACGTTTTACAAAGACATTTTATACATTTCGGTAGGTACGAATAAAATAGGCAGTTTTTTGGTCACAATTTCGCCATTCGGGCTCCGGGATGGTGTTTATCCACGTTGAGCGCCACGTAACTCATTATATGAGTGTCAGACGTGTCCCAACCTGGTACATGAAACTCACATATGGGCAACACCCATAGGCTAACGAGGTACATGAAACTCATATGTGGGTGACCCGAACTGCTTCCTTTCTGATACGTGTAGCTCACTGATGGGTTACAATTCAATGTATTTCTTATGACGAGTGGATTGCCGTGGAACATCCGAGCATTACGGTACCCTTGGGTCACGTGTACCACGAACTTTTTTCCGGTGACGTTCCGGTAACCCATTTATGAGTGTCACAGAAAAATCTGAATATCTCCAAAAATACTTATCGCACAAGAAAAATTTGTGTACATTATCTATTTTCTACACCTCACACATCTAAAATTGACAAAAAATAAATTTGGTACCACGCGATAATTTCTACTTTTTCCCGTGATACCAGCGAGCACCCATGTAAAAATGGCTTGGCGCTCAATGTGTTATCAAATAAAGGTTTAATATCACGGCAGATATAACAGCATTCATAGCTAACTTTAGTGACGGGTGCTATTAGAGAGTTCATAGGGCGACTAGCTACCCTCCTTGCGCCTCCTTCTAAACCTCACCTAAGTCTGACGATGGACGTGGAAAGTGTAACTTTAAGAGTGGGGGAAAAGCGCATTTTTCTCCTAAGTCGCTGCTATCATTCATAAAAAAAGCCACAGCAAAACAGCAAAAATATAACTTATTCTAATGTTGCTAAGTTGCCATGAATTTCACGTTAAATTCATCCCCCATTCATTTGTAATCCCAGATTAGAACAGATTCTAAACAGGGCCCAGGCCCGGATTCACATTGTCAGCGCTTTGTCAGGGTGGTACCTAACTAGGTTCATAAAGAGTCCTAATGAAGCTACGAAAATGAGATAGGTTGTTACCTAATAAAATAAAAGTAATACGAGTATACCTTGATAAAATAAAAGTAATACGAGTATACCTTAATAAAATAAAAGTAATACGAGTATACCTTAATAAAATAAAAGTAATACGAGTATACCTTAATAAAATAAAAGTAATACGAGTATACCTTAATAAAATAAAAGTAATACGAGTATACCTTAATAAAATAAAAGTAATACGAGTATACCTTAATAAAATAAAAGTAATACGAGTATACCTTAATAAAATAAAAGTAATACGAGTATACCTTAATAAAATAAAAGTAATACGAGTATACCTTAATAAAATAAAAGTAATACGAGTATACCTTAATAAAATAAAAGTAATACGAGTATACCTTAATAAAATAAAAGTAATACGAGTAGGTATACCTTAATAAAATAAAAGTAATACGAGTAAATATGTAGGTACATACATATACTCTAGCTGTGGTGGGGACAATAAACTGCAAATATGACATTTGTCAAAAACAAGTAAAGAGACATTACTAAAAAAAAAAAAAAAAAAGAAATGAAAGAGAAGGAAACAATCTAGGGTAGGTATAAAAGTTTAACAAGTAGATTCTTCAGGAGTATCAAGATTATATGTTGCTTCAAAAGTCCCAAAATAATCCCAAATATATCTGGGCTTGCGGTCTTTTTTGAGCCTCTAAATCCGCCCCTTATTGTGCAAGATGATGATAATAGTAAGCATTAATGATAATAATAAGCATAAGTAATGACAATGATGATGAGAGGCGAAATGATTGTTAATGCCAGTAGTAGTGGTGACCAAATATCATGACGAAAACAAAAAAACAAAAGGAACCTCTCAGAGAAAGAGAGAAAGGGAGAGAAAGAGAGACAGAGAGAGAGCGAAAGACGAGAGAGAGAGAGAGAGAGAGAAGAGGAGAGAGAGAGGAGGAGATTCTAAGAACCCCTCAAAAGAAAGTACAACCAAAGACATAGGAAAATAAGGGAGGGAGAGGGAAGACAGAAGGAAATGGAGAAAGTGGAGGGGAGTAAATCAAGAAAGGACGAGTGAGGGAGAGAGGAAACGCCAGCGCTCAGATTGGGAAAGAGAGAAAGGAGAGAGGAGAAAAGAGGCCATCGGTTAGAGTGAAGGCGAGAGACGAGTGAGAGAGAAAGAGGATAGGGGAGGTTAATGGGGAAGAGAGAGAGAGAGGGGGGGGGCTCGAAATATTTTTTAGAGAGACAAAAGCAATAGAGCGGAAGAAAATCTTGTCACTTTTGCCCCGTGCTTTCTATTATGGCGATTTTTCCTCCAAAAATCTCGCAGACTCCCTCTCTCTCTCTCTCTCTCTCTCTCTCTCTCTCTCTCTCTCTCTCTCTCTATTAACTCCGTTTCCTCTTTCTCTTTCCCTCCCACTCTTTCTCTCTCTCTCCCCTTCCTCAAATATCTGTCCCCTATTTTCCAGCTCTTTCTCCAAATTTCTCTCTCTCTCTTTCTTCCTCCCAGTTCCCTCATACCTACATTTTCCTTACCTTCTTTGAGAAGAAGCCAGATGAAATTTCAAGTAACTTGCATGCAAGTCATCTACTCGAATGTTTTCTGACTAGTGTGAACCAAATATTATGTACCAAAGGCCACTTGCAAGCAAGTTTCCCGGCACTTTGCACATGCAAGTCAATTGTCCTGTGTTCATTAGGATGTTAAGTCTTTATCCACATTGATATTCTTTTTTCTTTAATATTACTTTTGAAGGTGACTGTTAGAGCACCTATAAATATAACTACACGTATGACGTACAATGGAAAAACTAGTTCTAAGATCCTAAGCTGGGACAGTCTAAAATTCTAAATAAAGCATTATGTACACTTACTTGTATAAGATATTCCTTCTGTTGTTTTCCCGTCTAAGTCTTTCTGGGTGTTTCATTTCCTTTCTCATCATGTTCGCTTCATTGAGAAATGAGAATAGCATCACCAGACGTAAAGAACTAAATAGTTACTTGAGTGGAATAATTGCTCCATTTTGATTATTGCACCTCTCCTCGTTTTTTCTTTCTCTCCTTTATCCATCTCTCCTTTTGTCTTTTCTTTGTGTCTCGTCATCTATTACCTTCTTTCCTTTTCCTCCCACCTTTGTTATACCTCTCTATGTCTTTTCTTTCCCTCCTTTATCCATCTCTCCTTTTGTCTTTTTCTTTGTCTCTCGTCACCTGGCTTTTTCCTTTTCCTCTCTACTTCATTGTACCTTTCTACGTCTTTTCTTTCCCTCCTTTATACATCTCTCCTTTTGTCTTTTTCTTTCTCTCTCGTCACCTGGCTTGTTTCCTTTTCCTCTCTACTTCCTTGTACTTTTACGTCTTTTCTTTCCCTGTTATCCTTCTCTCCTTCTGTCTTTTTCTTTGTCTCTCTTCACCTATAGCTTTCCTTCCTCTCTCACCTCCTTTATTTCTTTCTTTTGGAAACATTCTGCTACATTGCTTCTTTCTTATACTTCCTTAATGTCTCTTGTTTTATCTGTTATCTTATTTCTCCCTTTTCGTTGTCATACTCCACTGACTGTCTAATTCCGTTAAATCTCCCCCCTCCATTACATTTCATTCCCCCTCCTCAATTAATTTCTCTCTCAACAAGAGTGCGATAGTGTGTTGTATTTTGTTTCTTGCCATATTTGATGTGGAGCTTATAAGTTGAGATGTTCAGGTAGTGTTTTCAGATAATCTTGTATGTAATTTATTCATCTCTTCGTTTAGAAGAGTTTGAAAGGCTCTTGAAAGCACTTGGGCTCTAATACTCTTGAAGAAGAAAATTATGTATGTACGAAAATGTGTAGGGTGGGTAAGAATAAGAAGGTAAAGAAGATACAATATGTAAATTTGTAAATGATCACTTATCTTCTGTTTTCCTTACATTCCTTTCTTCCAACTCTCCTCAAGAGGCTCATGATGTTCCACATACTCCCCTGTTAGGAATTTCAGATATTAACCATACCCAATGTTAACTTAACTTCTGTGATCTGTATAAACCCTGATTTAAAACCAACTTAATGAAATAACAGAAATACCTACGGAGAAACAAATATCTTGGGAATCATCGAAACAAAAGAACATAATTATTTTTTATTAAGATTTAGGTAAATACATTTTATTAGATAAAACAGTGTATTCATAAGAATTAAGAATCATAAGCTGTACTGAAATAAGGGGTTTCATTATCACAGTTTTGAGGAAATATTCTTGTGGATACTTTGACATTTTCGATCCAGCCGGGAATCGAACTCAGGTCCTTCAATACCGAGAGCAATCACCGCCATCCGCCTGGAAAATATATTATGTGCACTGATTCGCAGATGGTCCCATAGAACGATTGTGATCAGGAAAAATCACATTTGAATATGTATTTCTCTATTAAACGTTTCAAAAACAATAAATCTAGGTAGATACTCTTCCAAAATAGTAAATCAAAAATCAATCCGTAGTATACCGTAGTCATCGATGACATCAAAAAACTTACGTCGATGTCATCAAAGAAATTGCATCAATATTATTAAAAACTTATGTACATCAATGCCATGAAAGAATTTGCATCAATGGCTTCATCTTTCCAGCAATGTCATCAAAGAATTTTCATCAATGGCTTTATATTTCCAGCAATGTCATCAATAAATACTTATCACCGTCATCAAAGAACTTACATTACTGATGTCATCAAAGAATTTACATTACTGATGTCATCAAAGAATTTCCATCAATGTCATCAAAAAACTTATATTTCCATCAATGTCATCAATGACTCTATCTTTCCAGCAATGAATGATCTTCTTGTACTGACTGATCATTTTGCCAAATTTCATCAAAATCGGAACAACCGTTTATGAGCTATAAGGAAACAAACATACAGAAGTATGTAATGGAAAAATGTTCGTGTTTCATTCAAAAACTTTGACTTCACTTCGGTCGATCAATTTGACTTTTTTTTATTATTATTTTTGTACTTTGCCACTGTAATACATTATGCAACACGCTTATGTTCTCTTGATTTGGCCTCAAGCGTCAGATATGAACTATGAAGAATTGAATAGCATAAATTTTCCTAGAAAATATAGTACAAATTCTCGTAGGTACCTATATGTAAAGTTGAATAGAATAGAATAGAATTGTACGAGTAGGTGCTTTATGAATAGAATATTAAATAGAAAAGTTTCGCCACGTATCTGGGCGTAGGACAATAACTGCATTACCTGCAAAATTTATGTGACGTCTACCTTTAACTAACCTTTGTGTAGATTGCTGAATGCCTTTTTAGAGTTTTTAGTTTTCCACTATTCCACTAACTTTTTTTTATGGCTTTCTTTGTGGCAGGGTTCTTCTTCTTCCACCTAACCGCTATTTTTTCTTTCGTCGATTTCGGGACGTTGAGACTTCCCTATTCCCACACCGTACTCTGTCCTTTATTTTCGCTTTCTTCCTTATCACCTACCTCTCTTCCTTTTCCTCTCTCGTGCATCTTCTCCTCCTCCTTCGGCTTCTTCTTTCCATTCTCTCAAATCTTTCACACCACATTCTCTCTCTCTCTTATTTTCCACTTTCTTCCTTATCACCTCCTTCCCCTCTTCCTTTTCCCCTCTTTCACATCTCCTTCTTCTTCCTATTCTTTCCAATCTTTCACATCACACTCTCCTTCCTTATCCTATAGGAAGGAAAGTAATGTAATCGGGTCAAATTTTCGATGGTCAGATTTTAGTGCCAAAACACGTTCTAAGGTCTCTAGAGCCTAGATCCAAAGTTTCAGCCATTGGTCCGTGTGTCTGTCTGTCTGTAAACAAAATATCTCGAGAACGGTAAGAGCTAGAGACTTGAAATTTGGTATGTAGTTCACAAATGTGACAAAGATACAACACAAAACGTTTGGTTGAGACCGATGCAACGGTTGGCGGTATTTTTACCGCCTTTTACAGATTTCGAACGTTTTTTGGCGGTTTTCAGCTATACCGACTAAACTGTTAGAGATATTGTAAAAGTTAGGGTAAAAGAACACTCAAATGAGTATCATTCAAAAGGATAATGAAATTCGTGTGATGTTCACACCAGATTTTTTATGACTTTCTTTGTGGCAGGGTTCTTCTTCTTCCACCCAACCACTATTCTTTCTTTCGTCGATTTCGGGATGATGAGACTTCCCTATTCCCACACCGTACTCTGTCCTTTATTTTCGCTTTCTTCCTTATCACCTACCTCTCTTCCTTTTCCTCTCTCGTGCATCTTCTCCTCCTCCTTCGGCTTCTTCTTTCCATTCTCTCAAATCTTTCACACCACATTCTCTCTCTCTCTCTTCTTCTCTACTTTCTTTCTTATCACCTCCTTCCCCTCTCTCACATCTCCTTCTTCTTTCCTATTCTTTCCAATCTTTCACATCACACACTCTCCCTTATTTTCCCTTTCTTGTATCCCTCCCACCTCTTCCTTTTCTCTTTCTTTCTTTCTTCCCTCTCATACATCTCCTCCCTCTAAATCAGAGCATTATTACAGTTTGAACAAGTTGAAAAAACTGAAAGAAAATTATTTATTCTATTGTCCCTTCTTTTTACTTCTTCCTCTTCTTTTTCTTCTTCTTCTTCTTCTTCATCTTCTTCTTTTCCTTCTTGTCTCTCTGTTGTCACACTCCTTTCTCCTCTGTGATTTCTTGTGTCACTTGTTAAAAAAAGAGCACTGACGAAAATGGAGCAGTTGCAAATGGGTAAAAATTATAAATAAATGGTCGATTCCTATGTAAAAAGTTGGGAAAAATACAAATCTGAGGTCAAAACTCCGAAAAAATAACTGTAAAAGGTCGAAAATTCAATTTTTATGTTCCGTT
>NW_007377574.1:175445-240445 GCF_000475195.1 Diaphorina citri
ACGTATGCGCACAAACACATTAATGCGTTGCCTGCGAGGGAGCTTTGCTCGGGATATTGGATGTGACGTCATCGCCTATGGGAGCGTATGCCGTAACGTCAAAGTTCACGATTTACCGGTATTTTTTAAATCGATTTATTCGGGAAAAGTCGTAAGAAAAGAAAAATTCCGTTGGTCCTCATTTTTCCTGCTCTATGACTTTGAAACATTACCCAAGTAAGCGCAACTGATCTATTCTCCTGAGCTCTGTCAACCATCAACCTTACAAACTCCAACCTTCGTCGTTCTTTTCCAATGGATAAAGGAGTTGGAAGAAAAAGATGTTGAAGGAAAGAAAGAAACCTTTAACAGAAGAAGAAGAAGAAGAAGAAGAAGAAGAAGAAGAAGAAGAAGAAGAAGAAGAAGAAGTATTCTCAGGAGGGCTTTGTGGGGGGTGGGGGGGGGATCTGTTGTCCAATATCTTGAATAGACAACATGGCCGTCGTGTCCCTGTGGGGTGCACCTAGTGACAGGATGGTGGCAGTGGCAGTGGTGTGGGGTCGGGGTGCACTGATTTATGACGGAATCAAACCCAATGTGCGGTCCACCTGGATTCAATCATCGGATTAGACCGGCAATGGAGCAGTTGCATTAGGGAAAAAATATCAATAAAAGGTCGATTCCTACGTAAAAGTTATGAAAAAATCAAATCTGGAGGTACAAACTCCGAAAAAGTAACTTAAAAAGGTCGAAAACTAAATTTTAATTTGCCGTTCTAATGAAAAAGTTCAAAGAGTTGTGAGGTCAGAGTTCAAGATTTACCGGTATGTTTAAAATCGATTTATCTTGGGATCTAGAAGTCGTAGAAGAAAAAAAAAAATCCCTAGGTCCTCATTATTTTTTCTGCTCTGACTTTGAAACCTTAGCTAAGTCAGAGCCCCTGGTCTAATGTTTATTGACGTCCAGAGGACTTTATGCCAATTTCAATAAGAACATTCATATCCCACGGCGAAGAAGGGTGGTCAAGGTAGATACCATAACCAAACAGTATGGTATCTACGCCACTACTAACACCTGGAACCTCACAACACATTGAAATCCTCGAAAATTAAATAACAAAATAAGGCATCCCATTTTCCATCCTTCATCTTCTTTTGTTTCTTTCGTCCCTTCTTGTTCCTTTCGTCTCTTCTTGTTCCTTTCGTCCCTTCATCCCTTCTTGTTCCTTTCGTCTCTTCTTCTCCAACTACTCGTAATATCCTTCTCTCCTGTCCCTTTTCTTTCTCTGCTTTCATTTATCCTTTCTATTTTTTTCCTATGCTGTCTTGTCCCTAATTTCCCCTTATCTTCTGTCCTTACTTTCTCATTCCTCATTTTATTCTCATCCTCTCCTTCTTCTACATCTTCTTCTTCTCCCTCCTCGTCCTTCTTTCTAATTTTCTTTTTTCCTTCCATTATCATTGTTGTTACTATTTTTTTTCCATTTGTTTTGTTCTGTTATCCTCCCTTCTCTTCTTCCTTGTTCATTCTTACTTTTCTCTTTGAAAATTTAATTTTAGAAAATTCCCTCCTCTCTTCTTTTTCTCTCTCTCCCTGGATTAAAATTGCGTGTATCTTCCCTTTTTGTACCCACAGATAGAAGCTTGTTGCTTCTCCAGTCGAGTTCAAAGGTTATTTTTCATTTTGAAATCTTTTGTGTGAAACTTGTGTTCTGGGAAGTTGTTTTCTTGTTTTTTGGGGGGCTCTCTTCTTTGAACATGTAGATTAGGGCGAAGTTTTTGCTCAGAAAATGAACATAAGTTTATGTTCATGTTTCGGTAGGAAAGGTATATATTCTTCCTACAGTATGTTCTTTCTTGTTGGGAAAATAATTTTATGGTGTGTGTTGTATTTTTAGCTGTTTCTTGCCATATTTAATGTGGAGGTTATAAGTTGAGATGTTCAAGCAGTGTTTTCAGATAATCTTGTATGTAATTTATTCATCTCTTCGTTTAGAAGAGTTTGAAAGGCTCTTGAAAGCACTTGGGCTCTAATACTCTTGAAGAAGAAAATTATGTATGTGCGTCAGGTTACTTCAAAAATGTGTAGGGTGGGTAAGAAGGTAAAGAAGGTACAACATGTAAATTTGTAAATGATCACTTACCTATCTTCTGTTTTCCTTACATTCCTTTCTTCCAACTCTCCTCAAGAGGCTCATGATGTTCCACATACTCTCCTGTTCAGAATTTCAGATATTAACCATACCCAATGTTAACTTAACTTCTGTGATCTGTATAAACCCTGATTTAAAACTAACTTAATGAAATAACAGAAATACCTACGGAGAAACAAATATCTTGGGAATCATCGAAACAACAGAACATAATTATTTTTTATTAAGATTTAAATACATTTTAGATAAAACAGTGTATTCATAAGAATTAAGAATCATAAGCTGTATTTTTTTTTTTTTTTTTCCCCCTTAGGCGCTTTAACACTGCGTGTCGTTCGCGCCGATCCCTTTCGGGTTAGATCTTAGTGTAAAGGCCTATGGCTTTCAGGTATTTATTCAATGTTGATTGGGTCGTTGATTAGGGACGGGACTGATGGTAGGGATGAACGGGCTTGGTTGTGCGATGGGCAGGAAAGTAAGTGTTGGACAGACAGAGGTTGAAAAAAGGGGTTTCATTATCACAGTTTTGAGGAAATATTCTTGTGGATGCTTTGCCATTTTCGTTCCAGGCGAGAATCGAACTCAGGTCCTTCAATACCGAGAGCAATCACCGCCATCCGCCTGGAGAATATATTATGTACACTGATTTGCAGATGATCCCATAGAACGATTGGGCTTAGAAAAAATCACCTTTTAATATGTATTTCTCTATCAAACGTTTCAAAAACAATAAATCTAGGTAGATACTCTTCCAAAATAGTAAATCAAAAATCAACCCGTAGTATACCGTAGTCATCGATGACATCAAAAAACTTACATCACTGATGTCATCAAAGAAATTGCATCAATATTATTAAAAACTTATGTACATCAATGCCATGAAAGAATTTGCATCAATGGCTTCATCTTTCCAGCAATGTCATCAAAGAATTTTCATCAATGGCTTTATATTTCCAGCAATGTCATCAATAAATACTTATCACCGTCATCAAAGAACTTACATTACTGATGTCATCATCATCAATGGCTTCATCTTTCCAGCAATGTCATCAAAGAATTTCCATCAATGTCATCAAAAAACTTATGTCATCAATGACTCTATCTTTCCAGCAGTGAATGTGACACATTGGTATACTTCACGCTATCCGGATGCATGTACGTATAATACTGTAGGGTGGCCCAAGCACCCAGCCATTGGGGGACCAAAAACAGGAACACTCCGGCACTGACGCAACCGATGATGCCTTTGGTGAACGGTAGATCCTTGATGAGCTTGAATATTTCTTCGCCTTTGATGCCCATAATGTGTTTGGGCTAACTTTGGGCAGTCAGGGTTGTTTTATCCCGAATCAGCAATGTGTGAATTATCTCTTTAGGTGTGATCAGTAGACAGTGTATTCCTTAGGAAATAATGGTGAGAAAAATCAGGTTTTTACACTCGAATACATTATGCAACACGCTTATGTTCTCTTGATTTGGCCTCAAGCGTTAGATATGAACTATGAAGAATTGAATAGCATAAATTTTCCTAGAAAATATAGTACCTACAAATTCTCGTAGGTATATGTAAAGTTGAATAGAATAGAATTGTACGAGTAGGTGCTTTATGAATAGAATATTAAATAGAAAAGTTTCGCCACGTACCTGGGCGTAGGGCAATAACTGCATTACCTGCAAAATTTATGTGACGTCTACCTTTAACTAACCTTTGTGTAGATTGCTGAATGCCTTTTTAGAGTTTTTAGTTTTCCACTATTCCACTAACTTTTTTTTATGGCTTTCTTTGTGGCAGGGTTCTTCTTCTTCCACCTAACCGTTACACTCGAGAAATTCGATGGCAATTGAATGTGATTTTCAACGAGAAATTAAGAAGTTAATATCTAATTTGATTCTTGAAATTCAGATCTTTTCAAATTGATTTCAAAACTGTATTTTATTCTTTCTAGATCAACTTGAAAAATAAATATTACTTTGTTTATTTTTCATGGTTATTTTATTAAAACTGTTGTTTCCCTGGTAAACAATGATGAAAATGTCAGTGAAAAAAAAAAGAACGACTACGTTGAGTAAATGAATAACAAACAAGAAACAAGTTTGAATTTGAATGAATGTTATTATTAATATGTTGATGGCAAAGAGATTATTCGAGTTTAAGAAGATGGACGACAATAGACGACAATATTTTTTATGCTTATTCTTCTTCTTCTTCTTCTTCTTCTTCTTCTTCTTCTTCTTCTTCTTCTTCTTGTATTATTTCTTCTTCTTTCCTCCTCCTTTTTCTTCTTCGTAGTCTACTGTTCCTCATATATTTCAAAGAGACTGAATGGCTTCTTCTTTTTCTTCATTTCAACATTCTTCTTCCTCTTCTTTTTCCTTCTGGTCCTCTACCTCATCTTCTTCTTCTTCTTTCAAGGTTCGAAGAGATTAGAAATGGGAAAATTATTGATAAACAAGTTGAACAGTAATGAGTTGGTACTTCCTCAGACCTTATACAAGTAGAATCGATTTCATTCAAAATCTATGACACCAATGCAAAAATCACATCCCCCGCCAAGTCAAGAAAGTTTGACTTAGAGGTTGATTTCCGAAATTCTCCGAAAACCTGAGAAACTCTTAAAAATTAGGGTGGCAATTTTGCAATGATCAACATACTCATCCAGAACATTTCTTAGAATAAAATAATTTCAAGAGTTTCTCTCTCTCTCTCTCCCTCTCTCTCGCTCTCTTTCTTTCTCTCTCTCTTTCAAGAAGTCATTAAGTTCATAGAGGGTTAAAACAATGTAATTAATTTGTAATTTATGCTAATGAAAGAAAGAGAGAGAGAGACAGACAGAGAGAGAGAAGGAGAGAGAGAGAGCGAAAGTAAGAAGGAAGAGGAGAAGGAGGGGTAGAAAAAAAACAAGTTTCTTTCCTCTCTCTTCTTTTTCTTCTTCATCATCATCATCATCATCATCTTCTTCTTCTCCTTCTTCTTCACCACTAGGTAAATACCAGCAATAATTAGGGTGGCAATTTTGCAATGATCAACATACTCATCCAGAACATTTCTTAGAATAAAATAATTTCAAGAGTTTCTCTCTCTCTCTCTCCCTCTCTCTCGCTCTCTTTCTTTCTCTCTCTCTTTCAAGAAGTCATTAAGTTCATAGAGGGTTAAAACAATGTAATTAATTTGTAATTTATGCTAATGAAAGAAAGAGAGAGAGAGACAGACAGAGAGAGAGAAGGAGAGAGAGAGAGCGAAAGTAAGAAGGAAGAGGAGAAGGAGGGGTAGAAAAAAAACAAGTTTCTTTCCTCTCTCTTCTTTTTCTTCTTCATCATCATCATCATCATCATCTTCTTCTTCTCCTTCTTCTTCACCACTAGGTAAATACCAGCAATAATAATTATTATGCTTATTAATTAAAATATTCTTAAAATAATAATAATTTTGTTATTAATTATTGGTAATTATGATGATCATTTTTGTCTTCTAATAATTTGGACAATTTATCTTTCAAGATGGCGGAAGAAAAATGACAAGAAGTCAATCAACCTGTCATTTTATACTGAAGAAAGAGGGAAGGGTAACTACTTAATTTTCTGTCTCTCTCTCTCTCTCTCTCTCTCTCTCTCTCTCTCTCTCTCTCTCTCTCTCTCTCTCTCTCTCTCTCTCTCAATCTTAATCTCTCTCTCTTTCTTTCTTTCTTTCTTTCTTGTTCTCTCTTCTAATTTTTCTAATAGAATCATAGAATGACAAATTTGTTCTTGTCATTTTAAAGTATCTATTCGTATCTTGATGAAGGTCTCACAGTAACTGTGTGAAGTTCCATATGAAATAGGGTACCTATGTTGCTAAATAATACCAGGGCTGGTCTAGAGTACTAAACGCCCGATATCGTAAGACCAACAATTATCAAAAAGAGTATTAAAGATTAAAAAAAAAAAAAGAAAAGAAAAAGAGTATTAAAGATTTTTATTTAAGAAGCAATGAAATATAGAAGTTGAGCTGAAAATAACCAGATGAACTAAAGAAGAAGCTACGCCACTACGAAAAGACAATAAGAATGAAAGTAAAAAGAAAATACAAAATCACTATCTTGAAAATAACAAAGAAATATGAATTAAATCAGAACCAAGAAACCTTCTTTACTTTGACAGAAGGATCAAAAGGATGAAACCTATTTTTATCCCTGATGTTCTGGTTCTGAAATGTGATACCTGTTTTCCTTCCTCTTCTTTCTCCTCCATATTCCACCTTCACTTTATCACCTCCTTCTTCCCCTCCATCTTATTCCCTTCTTTATACTTCCACTTTATTACCTCCTCCTCCTCCACCTCCACTTTCTTTCCTCCCGTGTCTTCTACTTCCTTCTTCTTTCCTTTGGGGATCAAAAGGATGAAACCTATTTTTATCCCTGATGTTCTGGTTCTGAAATGTGATGCCTGTTTTCCTTCCTCTTCTTTCTCCTCCATATTCCACCTTCACTTTATCACTTCCTTCTTCCCCTCCATCTTATTCCCTTCTTTATACTCTTTCTCCTTGATTTCCTCCTATCTCTCCTTCAGAGTTTTCTACTTCCTCCTTCTACTCTTTCTTCTCTCCTCTTCTCCTGTTCCCCTTCTTCTCCTTCCCCTTATCCATTCACTTCTCCTTTCTCTTCCGTCTCTTCCTATCTCTTCCACTTTCTTTACTTCTACCTCCTCCACCTCCATTCTCAGCTCATCCACTCAACTTCATCTCCGTGCCTCGACTGGAAGCATAATTAATACCAGACGCCTTGCCTCTATTTGTAGAAGTTTATTATTTCACTCTTCCTTCTCCTCCTTTTCATTCCTCTTTTTTCTCTTCCTACCAGTCCTCCCTTCTTCTTCTTCTTCTTCTTCTTCTTCTTCTTCCTCTTCTCCTCCATGTCTTGTTTCCTCTTCGCCCAGGGCCGGTCTAGTGGGAATTGTGGCACGTGCCACAGGGCCGGTATTAGGGCACCGCTTTGGTCCTATTTCGGTTTCCTCTTCGCCCAGGGCCGGTCTAGTGGGAATTGTGGCACGTACCACAGGGCCGGTATTAGGGCACCGCTTTGGTCCTATCAGTACTGAACCGTGTTTATTCTTTCTTCCTTGCGTTTTTTCTTTGTGTCATTTTTTATTTTATTCCTCTCTCTCCATTTCATATTGATTTATTTCTTCTCTGTCCGTTAGAAAGTGGATAATGTCCTATTTTAAATTTATTGAAGATATTTTTCTTAGGAGGCTTCTTAGGATGAATAAGAAAAAAATGAATAGCCCTCTCTCTCTCAGTTTCTCTCTCTCTCTCCCTCTCTCTCTCTCTCTCTCTCTCTCTCTCTCTCTCTCTCTCTCCCTCTCTATCTCTCTCTCTCTTTCTCTTTCAAGAAGGAAGGGGAAAATAAAAGTCATTAAGTTCATAGAGGGTTAAAACAATGTAATTAATTTGTAATGTATGCTAATGAAAGAAAGAGAGAGAGAGAGAGAGAGAGAGAAAGAGAGAGAGACAGAGAGAGAAAGGGAGAGAGAGAGAAAGAGAGAGAGAGAGCGAAAGTAAGAAGGAAGAGGAGAAGGAGGGGTAGAAAAAAAAAACAAGTTTCTTTCCTCTCTCTTCTTTTTCTTCTTCATCATCTTCTTCTTCTCCTTCTTCTTCTTCACCACTAGGTAAATACCATGCAGCAATAATAATTATGCTTATTAATTAAAATATTCTTAAAATAATAATAATTTTGTTATTAATTATTGGTAATTATGATGATCATTTTAATATCTTCTAATAATTTGGACAATTTATCTTTCAAGATGGCGGAAGAAAAATGACAAGAAGTCAATCAACCTGTCATTTTATACTGAAGAAAGAGGGAAGGGTAACTACTTAATTTTCTGTCTCTCTCTCTCTCTCTCTCTCTCTCTCTCTCTCTCTCTCTCTCTCTCTCTCTTTTTTTCTTTTTCTCACTCTGTTTTTTCCTCTGATTCTCCTTTTTTTTTTTTGTTTTTTTTTTTTTTTTTTTTTTTTTTTAGTAAACCAAAGTAAAAATAAACAAACAAAAACGTTTGTTTATTTTGCAAGCTTTGCTTTGCTAAATAAATAATTTCGCCGAGCAAACGAATGATGGTCAAATGGAAAGCATCTTCTTCAATATCGGTACTTCTGTGCATACCTATCCGTGGATTATTCTACCCAGATAACCAACCATTTCTTCTTGGATTTTTTTTTCTTTGTCTTCTCTTTTTTTTTCTTCTTATTCTCCTCCTCCTCTTCCTCCTTTTTCTGTTCTGCTTCTTCTCCTTCTTATTCTTTTTCGTCTTCCCTTTCTTCTTCTCCTCCTTCTCCACCTCCTCCTTTTTTTGCAAGAAATTCTTGAAAATGCTTCCTTATATTTTAAAAGCAACAAAATGTGAGCAAGCATAATGCGACTTATCAAAGAACATCATCAATCATAAAATCAGAGCATTATTACAGTTTGAACAAGTTGAAAAAACTGAAAGAAAATTATTTATTCTATTGTCCCTTCTTTTTACTCCTTCCTCTTCTTTTTCTTCTTCATCTTCTTCTTTTCCTTCTTGTCTCTCTCGTGTCACACTCCTTTCTCCTCTGTGATTTCTTGTGTCACTTGTGACTTGTTAAAAAAAGAGCACTGACGAAAACTCTCCTGAGCTCTGTCAACCATCAACCTTTCAAACTCCAACCTTCGTCGTTCTTTTCCAATGGATAAAGGAGTTGGAAGAAAAAGATGTTGAAGGAAAGAAAGAAACCTTTAACAGAAGAAGAAGAAGAAGAAGAAGAAGAAGAAGAAGAAGAAGAAGAAGAAGAAGAAGAAGAAGAAGAAGAAGAAACGTGAAGAACCAAGAAACCTTCTTTACTTTGACAGAAGGATCAAAAGGATGAAACCTATTTTTATCCCTGATGTTCTGGTTCTGAAATGTGATGCCTGTTTTCCTTCCTCTTCTTTCTCCTCCATAGTCCACCTTCACTTTATCACTTCCTTCTTCCTCTCCATCTTATTCCCTTCTTTACACTCTTTCTCCTTGATTTCCTCCTATCCCTCCTTCAGAGTTTTCTACTTCCTTCCTCTACTCTTTCTTCTCTCCTCTTCTCCTGTTCCCCTTCTTCTCCTTCCCTTAATCCATTCACTTCTCCTTTCTCTTCCGCATATTCCTCCTATCTCTTCCACTATATAACCTCCTCCACCTCCACTTTCTTTCCTCCCATGTCTTCTACTTCCTTCTTCTTTCCTTTGGACTCCTCTTCTTCCTCCTCCTCCACTCATTTCACTTCTCCTTTCTCTTCCGTCTCTTCCTATCTCTTCCACTTTCTTTACTTCTACCTCCTCCACCTCCATTCTCAGCTCATCCACTCAACTTCATCTCCGTGGCTCGACTGGAAGCATAATTAATACCAGACGCCTTGCCTCTATTTGTAGAAGTTTATTATTTCACTCTTCCTTTTCTCCTCTTCTTTTCCTCCTCCTTTTCATTCCTCTTTTTTCTCTTCCTACCAATCCCCCTCTTCTTCTTCTTCTTCTTCTTCTTCTTCTTCTTCTTCTTCTTAATTATGATAAAAAAAAAAAAAAAAAAAAAGGAAAGCCATTGATTTTTGACCGTTTGGATCCTCGAATTTAGAAGATATGTTGCCCAATCTCCAGACAAGTCGGTCCTATTGGTATTTTGGCCATTGAATTTGCAAATTTCCTCTTTTCCCCCTCGGGGCAGGCTCTATTTGCCAAGGTTATTCGCCCTGAAAGATTAATTGAAAATTAGAAAATTTCACATTTCCTGATAACGTTACGTCCTGTGAGAGCCTTGAGGTAGAAACAAATTTTTTGTACCAACATGAAACTCAAGGTAGAAACACACTATCATCACGTCACGTGAAGTCATGGGGAGTCAAAAAGATGTAGTATAAAGTTTTCCTATGATATTGTAGGTAATTTTGTTCAGCACAGCCACACTACTATCACGTCACGTCACTTGATAGTGTGTTTCTACCTTTACAGACCACTTTCCTAGACTCTGGAGAAACTAACGACTGACCCACCCTGAACACAGAGATAGCATCTGAACTGTAAAATACGATAACATATACCCACCTGTACATAATTTCATATATTAGGTTAGAAGAATGGTAGTAAGCTGGATCCCTGGGGAACCCCTGCATGCCAGAATATCCGAATACTTATTTGCTATCCCTGTTATCCGGAAAGGAAAAGATCAGAATTCACATCCTAAAAAGGGGATGAGAAGAAGACAGATCAGAAAGAGTGGAGAGAAGAGAATGAAAGAGGAGGATAGGGTAAGAGACAGAGGAGAAATATAGTAGAAGAAAAGGAGGAGGAGGAGGAGGAGGAGGAGGAGGAGGAGGAGGAGGAGAAGTAAGGAAAACGGTAAATCCAAAGGAAGAGCCAACTGCCAACAGAAAACAGATAAAGGAGGGGAAGGAAGAGACTAAGGTGAGAGAGATGAGAAAAGGAGAGGTATAAGATACGAGGAAAATTAAATCTGAGATCCTACGGACAGAAGGGACGAGGAAGAAACGAGAATCCTAAAGCAAAACAGATAGGAGAATAAAGAAGTGGGAAATAGATAAGGAGGTGAAGAGATAAAAAGAGAAAAATCTTAGATCTAAATAGAGGAGAAAGAATAGGAAGGAAGGGAAACATGAAAAGAGAGGAAAAAAAAGAGAGAAGGAGGACAAGATAAGTGGAGTAAAAGAGAAAGCCAAGATCCTGTAGAATACGTAGAGGAGTCAAAAGAGGAAGATAAGAGAGAAGAGGCGAATGAAGACAAAAGGTGATGGAAGAAGTGAAATGAGATAAAAATAAAGGAGAAAGAAGAAGAAGGAAAAAGAGATAGAGGAAGAGGAAAGAGGGAGAGATAAAGGAAGGAAGGAAGGAAGGGGAAGGAGTGAATGATAAAAAGGGGAAGAACAGAAGTTCTCAAGTGTAGATAGTACACTTAAAAGGATAAAATTCGGGACAGGTTTCATTCCCTTACTCTGATATCCCTTTCTGGGTTGTTTTTTTTTTTTCTCCTGGTAACAAAATGTTGTTGTTTTCAAGATAATTATCGTCTTCCATAATCTAGTTGGCTGTATTTTCTAGGAAAAATATTCCTGATATACGAGTACATATTGAAAGAAAGTTCCAAAGAGAGGAAAGAAAAAATTCTCGAAACTTTTGCACGTGAGTGTATAAGGAAAGGGGAACTGGTAACAAATCAGCTGATATATAACCTTCGATTTGAAAAGTGTCTTTCGTTTTGGTCCCAAACGCTCCCTCTATGTTATTCTTACCCTGAGAATAGAATCATAGAATGACAAATTTGTTCTTGTCATTTTAAAGTATCTAGCTGTATCTTGATGGAGGTCTCAGTAACTTTTGTGAAGTTCCATATGAAATAGGGTATAATTATGTTGCTAAATAAAACCAGGGCTGGTCTAGAGTACTAAACCCCCGATATCGTAAGACCAACAATTATCCAACCAAAAATGGTGTTGGGGCGTTTGAAAGTTTAGACCAGCCCTCATCCTACCGAGAAAGCGAGGACCGCCCCTGCTAGTTTGACCTGGATCTGAAGATTTGATAAACATCCCCAGATATGGAAAGCAACATAAACTAACTTTCCCAATAAAAACCCACAAAATTGAAGGCAAAAATATACACGTTTTCCTTCTCACTTCAAAATTTTCCGGGGAAAAACTTTCATTTGGGGAATTTTAAATTTTATCCTTCGCACTCCCATAAAGTATAAATTTTTCGACTGTATTTGCTCCCAAAAAATGAGCTCGGCGTTCCCCCTGGGGGGCGGTGGATAAAATATTATTCCAAGTTGGGCTCTGGGGAGTTGGAATGAAACTGGGGTTGTCCATAATGAAACAGATGGAAAATCAGCATGGTTCTGGTTTTTGCAATGTGCTTACAAGTCTGACTTGGGGTTATGCTGGGTATGCTCACAATCATCATTATTAGGTAGGTATGTAGTATACTAGAGAGTTTTGCAACCAAAATTAGCGTCCCGTCAATTGAACTCTTGAACTTCAATTGAATTCTGCATATGTGCAGAAACGAGTTTTCGTCAAATAACATTGAAAAGTTCAGTTAACGCTAATTTTACTTGCAAAAACTCTCTAATAAATTATTCCAAATAGGGAAAGCTGTGGGTTTGGGACCGGTTGGATCCTCGTATTGAAAAGAGATGGTGGACACTATCCACACAGAAAATAAGTCTCATTGGTATTTTTGCCATTGAAATCGGCAAATTCCCTAATTCTTGCGAGGGCGCTGCTATTGGTATTAGTATAAATAGGGCAATCGGCTATAATAAACGCCCTATGTCAGTGCGACCTGGTTAGGTCGCTTTATGTGACTTTCCCTTTAGTTATCTAGAAGAGCCCTAGTTATCTAAAAGAGGGCGCTACTAAGGTCGTTCGAGCTGAAAAATTCCTTAAATAGTAGAAAACTTCATATTTTTCTGATAACTGATAACGTTACGGCCTGGGTGCGAGCCTCATTGACCATTTTCCTGAGAAACTAACAACTGACCCACCCTGAACACAGATAGCATCTGAAGTGTAAAATACGATAACATATACCCACCTGTACATAATTTCATATATTAGGTTAGAAGAATGGTAGTAAGCTGCATCCCTGGGGAGCTCCTCTATGCCAGAATATCCTAATACTTATTTATTTGCTATTCCTGTTATCCGGAAAGGAAAAGATCAGAATTCACATCCTAAAAAGGGGATGAGAAGAAGACAGATCAGAAAGAGTGGGGAGAAGAGAATGAAAATGAAAGAGAAGGATACGGTAAGAGATAGAGGAGAAATATAGTAGAAGAAGAAGAAGAGGAGGAGGAGGAGGAGGAGGAGAAGAAGTAAGGAAAACGGTAAATCCAGAGGAAGAGCCAACTGCCAAAAGAAAACAGATAAAGGAGGGGAAGAGAGAAATGAAGGTGAGAGATGAGAAAAGGAAGTGTGATAACGAAGTAAGAAGAGGAGAGGGGCTCCAGGGAACGGCAAGTCGTTCGTGCAGGAGCGCTTCGCGTACCGCTGTGCCGATACGGACTTCCTGTACGACCCAGACACGCGGATGGTGAGACACCTCGCCGCCCTGGGCATGACGGTGTTCTCCAACCAGTACGACTTGCTGATAGGATATCGTCATTCGAAACCTCCCCATGATAGCGACCATCACCGACAGGGACTCTCCAGGGTTCCGACCTGGAATTATTTCCCGATACGAACCGGGTGTTCACGAAGTAGACCTGGAAGATTTCCTCCTCGTTCCGTCTGTGGATGAGGATTCGGGTCTGAACGTACGAAAAGCTTCACAAGATGGTGCTTCCGTAAATAAATGGGATGGTGATTCCGCAACTAAATCGGACAGTGCTTCTGCAACTAAATCGGACGGTGCTTCCACAAATAAATCGAATGGTGATCCCGCAACTCAACCGAACGGACACACTGTATACGGTCAGACGAGTCTGTGTGCCGCCCACTTGTACGGAACTTCCTTGCGGGTCCACTCCCCGTTGTACGACCTCTCCCCGCGTCCTGACCTGCGTAGAATTGACGCTACGCACCGCCCCATTGCGGAGTTCCTGAGGACACTACCTCCTGTCGCGGCACCGGCCATCAATACGCCGCAACGGAACTTCCTTGCGGGTCCACTCCCCGTTGTACGACCTCTCCCCGCGTCCTGACCTGCGTAGAATTGACGCTACGCACCGCCCCATCGCGGAGTTCCTGAGGACACTACCTCCTGTCGCGGCACCGGCCTTCAATACGCCGCGAGATCAAGTAGTCATCCTGCAGCTCACGCGTGACGGGCGGGATTGTATCTCCGCGCCCGGCCTCGGGATCTACGGGGCTCCAGGGAACGGCAAGTCGTTCGTGCAGGAGCGCTTCGCGTACCGCTGTGCCGATACGGACTTCCTGTACGACCCAGACACGCGGGTGGTGAGACACCTCGCCGCCCTGGGCATGACGGTGTTCTCCAACCAGTACGACTTGCTGATTGGGGCAGTGCCACTGGTGATGTTCCTGCCCCCTGAGGAGCTCCTGCTAGATCGGATATGCAACCAGGTGAACGTGAGTCGTTCGGAGGCGAGAGAGAGAGAGAGAGAGAGAAGGGGAGGAGAAGAGTAAATACCATTAGTAGTTAGGTTCATCGGTAGAGAGGGCAGATATATCTATCTATTAACTATTATATGTAGTTACCTATTTAGGTAGAATAAAAAAAAAAAAAAATGTACACAAGGTAGGTATGTAGGTACACAAGTGTATGTATTTGACTTCGACTAAGCCAGCCTAGTTAGCTTAGTTGGAAGAAGTGAAATGAGATAAAAATAAAGGAGAAAGAAGAAGGAAAAAGAGATAGAGGAAGAGGAAAGAGGGAGAGATAAAGGAAGGAAGGGGAAAGAGTGAATGATAAAAAGGGGAAGAACAGAAGCTATCAAGTGTAGATACTACACTTCAAAGGATAAAAATCGGGACAGGTTTCATTCCCTTAGTCTGATATCCCTTTCTGGATGTTTTTTTTTTTTTTTTCCTGGTAACAAAATGTTGTTGTCTTCACGATAATTATCGTCTTCCACAATCTAGTTGGCTGTATTTACTAGGAAAATATTGCTAATATAGGTACGAGTACCCATTGAAAAAAAAGTTCCAAAGAGAGGAAAGAAAAAATTCTCGAAACTTTTGCACGTGAGTGTATAAGGAAAGGGGAAGCTTAGCTTATCTCGAACCTCTGCTTCACTTTGCTTGTGTTTATCTAGGATTTTTGCTCCCGACAAAATCCTGAGTGCACAGTTTCCCTCCCATTTACCTTTGTTTACAGTTTACACGACGAAATACCGTGCGAAATACGTAGCTAACTGTAAAGATACGAAATATGTATGTACCTACGATGTAGCTAGCTGACATCAGTTAGCAACAGAATATGTAGGTATGGAGCACATAAAAAATATGGAGAACATTTAAAAAGAGAGAGAGGAATAAACAAACTTCATTTTAAAATACCTATAGGTAATAGAAAGAAAAAAAAAGCGGGTCTGTAAACTCATTACAATACTGATATATTTTATTTAGACGTGATCAAAAAATGAATCTCGAAAATACAAAAAAAGTACTTCGAATCTACCCGTAGAAATCGTGGAATTATGGATTTCTATTGGAGCAGTTCACACTCCAAAGGGCAAGCATTCAAATTCTAACGTCCCAGTTCAAATCTAATAGTCCTGGTAAAATTGACCCTCCATCACCTGGTGGGCTATTAAAAAAGGGACACCTGCGAGCTTTCCGCTCAATCACCTCAATGGTGGGCCGCCAACATCCAAACACCAATCCAAGAAATGAGAGAACAGGGGATTCCGATGAGGCCAAATCCGCCAAACAGTAACATGAACAAACCGCGAGATAAAACCTTCTTGAAAATTCCGTGATACATGACGGCAGCAGAAGTGAAACCGCACAAGAGAAATATTTGAAGACCTCCTCAGAAGATTTATTTCGGGGAATCTACTACAGATGTTTTGGGGGGTCTGTTTTGGGTGGATTTTTCTGATGAACTTGTACCTTTGAAGAAGAGGAATTTTTAATAGGATAGGTACTTTAATTTGAAGGAATTCCAAGGATACTGGAAAGAGAGATTTTCTTTATTGACTAAAATTTTCTATTTTGGTTTCCCTATTCACTTTCTCTCCTTCTTTGTGAACGAATAGAGACATAATCGGATTTAGAGACATAGACGGGTTTTATTTATTTACTTATTTATGTATTTATTTGTTTATTTACCTACTTATTCACGTTTTTGTGTACTTTTTCGCAACATGTCTCTTTGTAGGTATAACAGAGCAACGAAGGTCTTATCGTCCCGAATTCAAAGTGAGAAAGTCTTATCGTCCCGAATTTTTCTCGAATTCATAGTCTTATCGTCCCGAATTCAAAGTGAGCAGGATAACAGGATAGGAGAAAACAAGCTGTTCTGTGAGTAAACCCTATCTGTTTAGGATAAAGTTCGCCCCGGGTGGGAATCAAACCCGCAGCCCAACGCTTACAAGACAGATGCTCTACCCTTCAAGATAACTAAGCTGACTTATGTATTCATTTGTTACGTTTTTTCTATTTTGGTTTCCCTATTCACTTTCTCTCCTTCTTTGTGAACGAATAGAGACATAATCGGATTTAGAGACATAGACGGGTTTTCTTTATTTACTTATTCATGTATTTATTTGTTTTTTTACTTATTCACGTTTTTGTGTACTTTTTCGCAACATGTCTCTTTGTAGGTAACAGTAGCAACGAAGGTCTTATCGTCCCGAATTCAAAGTGAGAAAGTCTTATCGTCCCGAATTTTTCCCGAATTCAAAGTCTTATCGTCCCGAATTCAAAGTGAGAAGGATAACAGGATAGGAGAAAACAAGCTGTTCTGTGAGTAAACCCTATCTGTTTAGGATAAAGTTCACCCCGGGTGGGAATCAAACCCGCAACCCAACGCTTACAAGGCAGATGCTCTACCCTTCAAGATAACTAGGCTGGCTTATGTATTCATTTGTTACGTCCAAAACACAAAAAAGTACTTCGAATCTACCCGTAGAAATCGTGGAATTATGGATTTCTATTGGAGCAGTTCACACTCCAAAGGGCATGCCTTCGAATTCTAACGTCCCAGTTCAAATCTAATAGTCCTGGTAAAATTGACCCTCCATCACCTGGTGGCCTATTGAAAACACAAAAAAGTACTTCGAATCTACCCGTAGAAATCGTGGAATTATGGATTTCTATTGGAGCAGTTCACACTCCAAAGGGCATGCATTCGATTTCTAACGTCCCAGTTCAAATCTAATAGTCCTGGTAAAATTGACCCTCCATCACCTGGTTGGCTATTGAAAAAGGGACACCTGCGAGCTTTCCCCTCAATCACCTCAATGGTGGGCCGCCAACATCCAAACACCAATCCAAGAAATGAGAGAACAGGGGATTCCGATGAGGCCAAATCCGCCAAACAGTAACATGAACAAACCGCGAGATAAAACCTTCTTGAAAATTCCGTGATACATGATGGCAGCAGAAGTGAAACCGCACAAGAGAAATATTTGAAGACCTCCTCAGAAAATTTATTTCGGGGAATCTACTACAGATGTTTTGGGGGTCTGTTTTGGGTGGATTTTTCTGATGAACTTCTTGTACCTTTAATTTGAAGGAATTCCAAAAGGGTGAAACCGCACAAGAGAAATATTTGAAGACCTCCTCAGAAGATTTATTTCGGGGAATCTACTACAGATGTTTTGGGGGGTCTGTTTTCGGTGAATTTTTCGGATGAATTTTTTTGTACCTTTGAAGAAGAGGAATTTTTAATAGGATAGGTACTTTAATTTGAAGGAATTCCAAAAGGATACTGGAAAGAGAGATTTTCTTTATTGACTAAAGTAAAGGGTTTGATAGCGTTCCGAGATTTTAATCGCACGTGCTTTCTAGCTATTTATGAACGATATGTTTAGAAGTTTAATAGTTAGATATTTTCTAAATTCTGACCTTTTCTTTCAAAGTTCAAACTATTAACTGTTCAACTTTTTGAAGATTTTATTGTCCTGCAGGGAGGTTTATTGTTCCAAAATGGAAAATTATAGAGCACTAAAGTTTTTTATTTTTGTTTTATTTGAAGTTCTTGTGTTTTTGTAGTTCTTTTAGGCTATGAGTAGGTCTTTCATCAGGTTTGTTGGATATGAAATGATATTGTTCAGTATGTTAGGTTCGGAAAGCACATCTATTTTTCCAGTTAAACTTTTTGAAGATTTTATTGTCCTGCAGGGAGGTTTATTGTTCCAAAATGGAAAATTATAGAGCACTAAAGTTTTTTATTTTTGTTTTATTTGAAGTTCTTGTGTTTTTGTAGTTCTTTTAGGCTATGAGTAGGTCTTTCATCAGGTTTGTTGGATATAAAATGATATTGTTCAGTATGTTAGGTTCGGAAAGCACATCTATTTTTCCAGTTGAACTTTTTGAAGATTTTATTGTCCTGCAGGGAGGTTTATTGTTCCGAAATGAAAAATTATAGAGCACTAAAGTTTTTTATTTTTGTTTAATTTAAAGTTCTTGTGTTTTTCTAGTTCTTTTAGGCTATGAGTAGGTCTTTCATCAGGTTTGTTAGATATGAAATGATATTGTTCAGTATGTTAGGTTCGGAAAGCACATCTATTTTTCCAGTTATGTGAGTTTTGTTTATTGAGTCATAACTGTCACAAAAGTTACGACAAAAGGTACATTTTCCACAGTGTCATTATTTTTCAATTTCTTTCCATCGCTGGCGCTGTTCAGACTTTCATTTCATTTGTGCTTCCATTTCTCGTGATTGCTTCAATAATATTTTTTGTTTTTCCTGTTGCAGTTGAAACTGTTTCAATTTCCTGCTATATAGAAGGTAGAGAATAGAAGTCGAGTCGTTTCTATTGTGATTCCATCTCTGACTTTTCTTTCACTACGGTCTTTATGCTTTCTATTGGCCCTGTAATAACAATAAAATTCAAATGTCAGTAAGGATCGCTCTCTCTCTCTCTCTCTCTCTCTCTCTCTCTCTCTCTCTCTCTTTCTTTCTCTTCCTCTCTCGTTTCTGCTTTATTTGCTTTCAATTGATACTTATATCTTTCTCGTGTATTGATTTATAATATCTTTGTCGACCCTCTTCAGAGTTGTTGTTGGTTGGCTTTAATTCGACTATAATTTTCTAAAATCCAATTGAATCTTTTCAGATAGTTTTTTAGTAAATAATAAATAGTCAATATGGATCTTATTGTCCATTTGGACTAAGATTTGTGACCCATTTTTCCATTTTGGGGAACATTCAATTAAAATAAATAGGTATGTCAGTAAAATAATTGGTGGCAAGCTAAAAGTTATGGAACTATCAATAATAAACGTGTTCCAGAGACTTCAATTAAATTCGTAAATCAGAACTTTGGCCAAATTGTTGTTTCAAAACTTCCAGTAATTGCACCAAAAATTACAATAATTACAACTACAAAATGCAATTATATCATAACATAGGTAAATAGCACTGAAGAGTCCCAAAAGTTACAAATTTATTAGTATGAGTCCCATTGCTTCGAATATGGGAAGAAATATGTTCTCATGTATTTCTTATTATGTAAAACTGAATATCGTTTGATGTAAAATGAAGCAGGTGGGTTGTATCAGATGTTGTAAACATGTTATGATTGTTTTTGTTGAACGAGAGAAGAGAAGTGAGTTTGAAATTTTCAACAGCTTTACAGGTTGCCATTTTGTTACGCTATAACTCTCGCACTTTATCCGATTTTGGTGAAATTTGGCAAACGTGTTCAACAGGTTTAACACTTGAAGGAAATTCAGCACATCAAAAAAATAAGAGACCTACAGGATTTTTTAGAATCTGCCATTGGCCCTTTCTTGTGAGTTCTACAGCTCATTCTAAAACAACTTGGTCTCATTATGGACTACTGGATGGTCATGCTACAACACGAACAAAGTGTAAAAAAGATTTAAAAGGGTGTTTAATTTCAACTCAGACCTATCATGTCCCCAATGATCAAAAGAAGTCGTCTATTACCTATATTAGTTTTACTGATGAGTTCACTAAACAAGTTTATTCTGCTACAGCTCACTATCAATAATATTGTGTTGTTTCAGTCCTTCGCACTGAGCCAGAACATAAAATGATCGAGCCGGTTGATAACATTAGAAACGGAGTAGAGAACTAGAGAGCAGTCTGATAAGAAGAGACACAGAAGTGAAGAAGTAGACCTAATTAGATTATTTCACCCGTAACCGTGATTTCTCCACCAAAGCACAAATAAACCTTGACGGGAGACATGAAATCAAAGTTGTACAGCAAAGTCATAATAGTCAACATCCGAACCGGATAGGCACCTCAAGAAGAAGAGAATGAGCTAAATTTTATGACTTCATGAGTAGAATCTCCCTCAAGTCCCACAGAATCAGCAATTCCAGGAATATCACCTCAATCCTGATGAATATCGTCACTCGAAACCTCCCCATGATAGCGACCATCACCGACAGGGACTCTCCAGGGTTCCGACCTGGAATTATTTCCCGATACGAACCGGGTGTTCACGAAGTAGACCTGGAAGATTTCCTCCTCGTTCCGTCTGTGGATGAGGATTCGGGTTTGAACGTACGAAAAGCTTCACAAGATGGTGCCTCCGTAAATAAATGGGATGGTGATTCCGCAACTAAATCGGACGGTGCTTCCACAAATAAATCGAATGGTGATCCCGCAACTCAACCGAACGGACACACTGTATACGGTCAGACGAGTCTGTGTGCCGCCCACTTGTACGGAACTTCCTTGCGGGTCCACTCCCCGTTGTACGACCTCTCCCCGCGTCCTGACCTGCGTAGAATTGACGCTACGCACCGCCCCATCGCGGAGTTCCTGAGGACACTACCTCCTGTCGCGGCACCGGCCTTCAATACGCCGCGAGATCAAGTAGTCATCCTGCAGCTCACGCGTGACGGGCGGGATTGCATCTCCGCGCCCGGCCTCGGGATCTACGGGGCTCCAGGGAACGGCAAGTCGTTCGTGCAGGAGCGCTTCGGGTACCGCTGTGCCGATACGGACTTCCTGTACGACCCAGACACACGGGTGGTGAGACACCTCGCCGCCCTGGGCATGACGGTGTTCTCCAACCAGTACGACTTGCTGATTGGGGCGGTGCCACTGGTGATGTTCCTGCCGTCTGAGGAGCTCCTGCTAGATCGGATATGCAACCAGGTGAACGTGAGTCGCTCGGAGGTGGTACGATGGGTGACTGATTTGAACAGGAGGGTGGCGGAGGTACGGGACAGTGCGGATGATATCAGGAGGAGAGGGGAGTGTGTGATCCTGGTGCATGCGAGGTCTAGTGATGCGTGGATTATGGATTTTATGGCACCTCTGAGTTGGTCCCAAACGCGTGTCCCAATGTAGGGGACCATCCTTATTCATCGATGTCGATGGACGAGGTGAATCTATGTTATCGAGGCAGTGTAAACGGTTCAGGCGACATCGATGTGTGGACACACCTCATAGGATGCGTGGATTATGGATTTTATGGCACCTCTGAGTTGGTCCCAAACGTGTGTCCCAATGTAGGGGACCATCCTTATTTATCGATGTCAATGGACGAGGTGAATCTATGTTATCGAGGCAGTGTGGACGGTTCAGGCGACATCGATGTGACACACCTCATATGATGCGTGGATTATGGATTTTATGGCACCTCTGAGTTGGTCCCAAACGTGTGTCCCAATGTAGGGGACCATCCTTATTTATCGATGTCGATCGACGAGGTGAATCTATGTTATCGAGGCAGTGTGGACGGTTCAGGCGACATCGATGTGTGGACACACCTCATAGCACGAATTAAGTCGACTGACGTGTAGAATGAAGAAAGACCCAGAACTCGTAAACATCATCAAAATAAATGTCGCAAGCTTCAATACTTAGGTCACATAATTAGAAACCACCAAAGATATGCACTACTGCAACGCATCCTACAAGGGAAAATAAACGGAAAAAGAACCCAGGAAGAAGAAGAATTTCCTGGTTGGCCAATCTGAGAACATGGTTCAACAAGAGCTCAGCAGGAGTGTTTAGGATAGCAACCAACAAAGTCAGAATAGCCATCATGATCGCCAACATTCGGAAAGGATAGGCACGCGAAGAAGAAGTGTAGAAGGCACATTGAAAATTATTTGAAATTCCGTTGAGCACAACAGAAACGCTCTGTAATTCAAAAGTGGGGGATCTTCTCGACTTAAAATTTCCAAGTTTTTTTTTTCTCTCTCTTTCATCCTTTTCAGCACATTCAAATAAAAGTCTCCCCCGCAATCCTCTTCTTTCACCCTCCCTGTCCATCCTAACTCATTCCCCTATTCCCCTACCCCCTCGAACGCCTTATCAAGAGCTGTCCCTAACATAACTCAAATCCTTCTTAAAAATACCTACTCGTCCTCCCCTCTCGCCCTCTCCCTCCCCTCTCTAAAATAACTCATTCCCTTCCCTCCCTAAAACAACTGATTCCTACCAAACACCCCTTTCTCCTACGTCCTACCTACCTCCCAAAAACACGCTTCAATACTTAGGTCACATAATTAGAAACCACCAAAGATATGCACTACTGCAACGCATCCTACAAGGGAAAATAAACGGAAAAAGAAGCCCAGGAAGAAGAAGAATTTCCTGGTTGGTCAACCTGAGAACATGGTTCAACAAGAGCTCAGCAGAACTGTTTAGGATAGTAACCTTAAAAGTCAGAATAGCCATGATGATCGCCAAGATCCGAAACGGATAGACACCCGAAGAAGAAGTGTAGAAGGCACATTGAAAATTATTTGAAATTCCGTTGAGCACAAACCCTCTGTAATTCAAAAGTGGGGGATCTTCTCGACTTAATATTTCCAAGTTTTTCTCTCTCTCTCTCTCTCTCTCTCTCTCTCTCTCTCTCTCATCCTTTTCAGCACATTCAAATAAAAGTCTCCCCCGCAAAAAAAGTTTCAGTGGGAAAAATAGAAAAGAACCGGAATGGCAACTGGTTATTAAAAAGTTAAAACAAGAGAAAACTCCCAACTTGGGGAGGGAATGGCGACAAAAAAACACCCCAAATGACATAGCACGAAACAAATTTAAAACAATATGACCATTTTTTTTTTCATTCTCAAAAATAGATATTTTATAATGCTAACTTTTTGTGAAAAATAAACCGGAGTATAGAAAGTCTGAAAATGACATTGTTGTTTTTTATCTCGTTGTTTTTCAAACTTTTTTCCCCTATTTCCGTTTTACATAAAGCGAAAAGAACCGGAATGGCAACTGGTTATTAAAAAGTTAAAACAAGAGAAAACTCCCAACTTGGGGAGGGAATGGCGACAAAAAACACCCCAAAATGACATAGCACGAAACAAATTTAAAACAATTCATTCTCAAAAATAGATATTTTACAATGCTAACTTTTTATGAAAAATAAACCGGAGTATAGAAAGTCTGAAAATGACATTGTTGTTTTTTTATCTCGTTATTTTTCAAACTTTTTTCCCCTATTTCCGTTTTACATAAAGCGGCGTCCATACTAAGGTCGATCGACATCGCTTGAGCTACGTCCACACTATACACTTCCTTTTCATTCCACCAAAATTCTTTAATCTTACCTACTTTAAGCTGCGTCCACACATAGTCGACGCGACGGCCATCGATCGATGTCCACTGAAACTGTCCAAGTGTCCACACTGCTTCGACAACATAACATAGATTCATCTCGTCGATCGACGGCCGTGGACTATGTGTGGACATAGCTTTATATGGGTTTCAGTTGGTCGGTCTGTAGTGTGGACTAATCTTAACAAATATATTACCTATATTAAGTCGGTATCTACCCTATAATAAGGCTGCCTCGAAGAGATACACAATTATCGAAGAGATAGAAGGGTCTGGCAAGAAACGCCAACCCTAGGTATTTCAGTAAGAAACGACAAGGAAGAAGAAGCTCTATCTATTCTATATGCCAGTTGTCCAGAACTGCAGGCCAAGTGAAAATAAAGACGGCAGACTGAATAACTAGATGTACCATAAAAGACATAAATTTCCTTCTTAAAGGATCAGAGGCTTGGGTTTCACCACTTTTATCTCGGACGAGGAAAACTGCCATTTAGGTATTTTAGTTTTTCTATTTTTCTGTCCTTTGTAGAGTTCTCGTAGTAGGCGTCGGTCTTTCCAATCTAGTTCGATATCCTTCAGTACTTTCATCAATAGGTTCCATTGGTCTTAACGTCCCGAATTCAAAGTGAGAAAGTCTTATCGTCCCGAATTTTTCCCGAATTCAAAGTGAGAAGGATAACAGGATAGAAGAAAACAAGCTGTTCTGTGAGTAAACCCCATCTGTTTAGGATAAAGTTCGTCCCGGGTGGGAATCAAACCCGCAACACAACGCTTACAAGGCAGATGCTCTACCCTTCAAGATAACTAGGCTGTGGCTTATGTATTCATTTGTTACGTCCTGCCGTACCTAGTTACATAGGTCCATTTTTGAAAAATTCATTTGACAGGAGTCAATCTGTTTTCCTACCAAACTCATCTTCCTCTTTTTCTCTCTCTCATCATTCTCCATTTTTGTTTCTCTCTGTTACTGATTTTGACAAGTTGCTACATGTTGTTACGTTCTGCCGTACCTAGTTACATAGGTCCATTTTTGAAAAATTCATTTGACAGGAGTCAATCTGTTTTCCTACCAAACTCATCTTCCTCTTTTTCTCTCTCTCATCATTCTCCATTTTTGTTTCTCTCTGTTACTGATTTTGACAAGTTGCTACATGGAGAGAGAGAGAGAGAGAGAGAGAGAGAGGGGGAGAGGGAAAAAGCGGAAAAATCATTCATACATTTCTCGTTGTTCACTCCCATGTCTTTCAATTTTTTTGAGTGCAGTATGAATAAATGAAATCGTTTCTATATCTACAGGGTGTCACAGTAGAAAGTGGAGATCAGCGTTCTGAGGGCCATAGTCATGAACAAAATACTGGCTCTCAAGCTTTTCGAAATAACCCTACATCACCCTGTAAGTACACAATATTGAAATTGAATCATTTTGATGTTTTTCTTCTTCTTTTTTTGCCATCTGTACCTAAATAAATAATAAATAACACAAAGAACAAGGAAATAAAAAACGGATAAGGAGAGGAGGCAAAGAGAAGAGATTTGTAGAGAAAAAGTCAGCGTAAAAAAAGCATGAATTTAGGAGGAGGAGGAGGAGAAACATCTTCTTTTTTTGCCATCTCTACCTAAATAAATAATAAATAACACAAAGAACAAGGAAATAAAAAACGGATAAGGAGAGGAGGCAAAGAGGAGAAGAGATTTGTAGAGAAAAAGTCAGCGTAAAAAAAGCATGAATTTAGGAGGAGGAGGAGGAGGAGGAGGAGGAGAAACTTCTTCTTTTTTTGCCATCTCTACCTAAATAAATAATAAATAACACAAAGAACAAGGAAATAAAAAACGGATAAGGAGAGGAGGCAAAGGGGAGGAGAGAAGAAGAGATTTGTAGAGAAAAAGTCAGCGTAAAAAAAGCATGAATTTAGGAGGAGGAGAAACTGGAAGGAGTAGAAAAAAAAGTGGAAGAGAAAAGGTTGAGGAGGAATGAGAAAAAGGAAGAGAAGGAAGGATAAAAGGGAGAGGAGAAAAGGGAGAAGAGAGGAAAAAGCAAAAGTGGAGAAAGATTATGCTTCAATAAGTAAGAAGAATAATGCTTGTATTGCTTGTTTTATTTTGTGCAACAAAGATCCTGGTTTCACAATTGTTGCCTGTGTTCTGACCTGGAATAAAATAAAATTGTATCTCGAAACGAAAAATCCATGGCAAGTGGAATTTCATAAATAATTTTTATGCTTTAAGAAATAATAATGAAAATATATATTATAATCAATCTTTAAATAAATAAATAAATATTTTATTTATTCGCAGACGGAATATTTATCTTGAGAATAAGTCTTGAGCTTATGAACTTTTGTTCATAAACTTGAAGAAATTTTGTTCATAATTAAAAAAAAAAAACTTAAAGGTCTCCTATTGTAGAAGAATGCAAGAGAAACTTTAATAATAAAAATCAACAGAATATAAACTTTTTAGAGAGAGAGAGAGATCTGGATTGGCAATGTTATGGGTGTTATGGTACACGTGACAAATGTTAAGGGCACCGGGCACCGCAATTCGGTTTAGGAAAAAATTCGCCTGCGGCACAATTGTGTGTATGTCAAAAACTTATAAGACGACTCACAAAAATGTAGGGTTTTTCATTTTTCACTAGGTATGTAGTTACCTATATTGTATTGTGTTATTGGTAAATATTTACTTGTATTTATATTTTAGATATAAATACAAGTAACCAACCTCAGTGGTGTATAGTGGTTAGCACAGTGGACTCTGGATCTGGAGATTGGTGGTTCGAGTCCAGTCATTAAATTCAACACAATTAAAATTCCTTTTTTTTATAAATACAAGTAAATAGGTTTTGTAGTTAAATAGGTAATAATATTATATTTGGTGTATCTTGTAACTGATACCTTTGCCTATTATACCTGGAAATATGAGTAAATACCAGCATGTAGATAGATACATAGTTACATAGGTAGGTATATTAGATATGTACATAGGTACTATATAAGTTGGATGTAAACAATATAATTATGTATCAATACCCCAGTAAGGTCTTATATTACATACCCGCATTAGGCCTTTTGTCTATTTTACGCCCTGTTATACAATATACAGGGTGTGCCAAAATTTGTTTGTGCTTGTTCCGATTCGGGAAATCAGGACAGATTAATCCAAAAATCGTAGGTAATTCATAGTCCCCACAATATAAAACAAAATAAAGCCCTCATTAATCTCTTAATTTAATGAGTATGTCAAAAACTTAAAAGACGACTCACAAAAATGTAGGGTTTTTCATTTTTCACTAGGTATGTAGGTACCTATATTGTATTGTGTTATTGGTATTAAATATTTACTTGTATTTATATGTTAGATATAAATACAAGTAAATAGGTTTTGTAGTTAAATAGGTAATATTAAATTTGGTGTATTTTGTGACTGGTACCTTTGCCTATTATACCTGGAAATATGAGTAAATACCAGCATGTAGATAGATACATAGTTACATAGGTAGGTATATTAGATATGTACATAGGTACTATATAAGTGGGATGTAAATAATATATGATTATATCATACCCCACAGTAAGGTCTTATATTACATACCCGCATTAGGCCTTTTGTCTATTTTACGCCCTGTTATACAATATACAGGGTGTGCCAAAATTTGTTTGTGCTTGTTCCGATTCAGGAAATCAGGAGAGACTAATCCAAAAATCGTAGGTAATTCATAGTCAAAACCCAATATAAAACAAAATAAGTCCCTCATTAATCTCTTAATTTAAATGAAACAACCAAATATAAATAATTATTATTATTTATTTATTATTATTTTTTTTTTACATTTATCCCAGGGTTGTCCAACCTTTGCGCACCCGAGGGCCACAAGAGACCAAGGTAGAGAGTTGGCGGGCCGCAAAGTTGAAAATTCAACTCACAGGTGGGGCCTTCTACACGGTCCTTTGCGGGCTTTCGCGGGCCGCAGAAATCAACTCGCGGGCCGCATGCAGCCCTTGGGCCGCGGGTTGGACAACCCTGAGATAGGTAATGAGAAAATTTCATCAAAATCGGACAAACTGTTGTTATGAAACAAACTGACAAATATAAACATAACCCAAGTTAACTTAGAGACAGAAACACACACAGAAATAAATTGAATTAATAAAGGTCGAAAACATGTCAATCTGCTGAGCCTTTCCGGGATTGAGCTATACCTAATGACCAGCTCGACCCACGATTGAAATCAATCCACATGCCAGTCCTAAAAATTTCGGAAAAACATTCAGGTGAAAGGGGAAATCTCACCTAGTTGCTCATAAAGTTTGATAGCCTTGTCCAGATGATCGGTGAGAGCGGAATAGTTAGCGATCTTGATGAGACACTTGTTAGCCGACGATTTGTTCTCTTCTCCTGCATAACAGTCAGCTGCATGCTGGTGAAATAGAATAGAGTAGATTGGAATATATAATAAGATAGCAGAGAATAAAATGGAATCTAGAAACGGAATACAATACCTATAGCAGAATGGAATAAAATCTAGTAAACTAGGAATTATTAAGCCTTGTTTATTATCAAGCTCGAATAGGACTACAATGCCGTCCGTACCCAACTGTCTGCCACAAGGTCTTATACCTCAAATAACTCAGGTGTGATTGTGATTTCATCCGACTCGAGTTTCGCCTACTTTGTAGGATTTATCAAGGAAATTGACTCGGATCAAGGAAACGGATGAGAGTCAACAATTGAGTATCCAAAAACATATAACGGTAAGCAACAATTCCAATACATAGGATACCTAATATAAACCTAACTAATAATAGGGACTAGGTACCTGATAGTGATTTGAAAATAGGGATTAGGTATCTGATAGTGGTTTGAAAATAGGGATTAGGTACCTGATAGTGGTTTGAAAATAGGGACTAGGTAATTACTATTCTATGTTATACAATAAATATCTACATTAGGCGAAAACGTGTGTGGCGGAAAAAGTCCGGCTTTAGTCTTTGGACCGTCTCGTCTGAGAGAACTAGAAATCGGAATTTTTTTTCGCCACACACGTTCCGCCCTTAGGGACAGATTTTTTTGTTTCATCACTTCTCCTCTGGGAGATTGGGAGTAGCATCAACTTTACCAGCCCTTCGGTCCATAACAGCTTTATCATAAGCGTCCATTATTTGGTCCATAGCGCCCTGAGCTGCCTGCTCCTGAGTATTCTCTCCATGGACTGCGTTGAAATCTTTGACCTCTTTGCCAAAGAAGAAACCGCTCTTGAGGGCGGACCACTTCATAACAATGAAGCAGATGAGGTAGGTGACCCAGGGATGTGTTGTGAAGATGAGGTCCCACATAATAGGGGGTTTCTAAGATTCCTAAAGTCTGAAGTGTCTTCGGAGCTATTCGGATCTTTTTCGGAGATCCTTTTCGAAGATCTTCAAATCTTTTGAAAAAACCACGAAATCTTCGATAACTCAATTGTTGTTGTACACGTTTCTTGTTGTGATATTGCTTTCAGGAATTCACTATTTGAAATGTCACCTTTTGAAGGGACGGATAGGTTTTGTAGAAATTTTCTTGGAGAACTTCAGAGCACTTAGCAAATGATCCGACTTACTTGAGTTCTTATGTCTCTTGGCACTTATTCTGGTTCTGGTTTTGGCAGGAGAGGCACACCAATGTTGAGATACTTCTCAAGGACTATTTCTGCCACGCGGAGACCAAGTGAGAACCATATCATCAGCGCAGGGATGAAAAGATCTCCCCAAGAAATGTCAAACATTTCATATTTGGAAACTTCTTCCGTGCAGGAAGGATTCTGAAGAGGTGAATCAATATGTTGCAAGTAGATTTCAATATTTTCAATCAATTTATGGTGAAAAACAATTATTCAAGTGTATTTGTACATCAAATAAATTAGAACAATATATTACAGGGACGTTCTCAATCAATTTGGTTTAATAACCCGCGAGTCAAGTAGGTAGTGTAGTGTAGGTAGTAACGTACTAGTACGAATGTATAACGTACAGCGTACAGGGGCATGAGAATGCGCCTATCACCCGTTTTACATAGGGCAGGGTGGGGTGAAGGTTGTATTTTTTCCGTTTTCTCAAAAAGTGCCCGCGAACCTTTACCCCCACTGCGAATCTTTGCCCCATCCTACCCTACTTGTCTAACACCTTATATACGAATAATAGGTACAAATATCATAGGAATAATAGCAATTAAGATCAACGAATCAGGTGCTAACTAACGCCCATTTTTCCATTTCAAACTAGCTTCGAGAAAAAAAAACCCAGGAACCATAACTTCTGGGACACCCTGTATATGTATTTCACCTACCTGGCTATGTTATTTATTATTTATGCAATTTTATGTATGAGAGTATCATTATCCTTGAGAATATAGTGAAACTCCTCTCTCATTTGCTCTCTCTTTTTCTCACTCCCCTCCTTTCTCTTTATTCCCCTCTCCCTTCTCTTCCCTCTTCCCTTTTCTCTCTCCCTGTTTCCCCCTTCTTTTTATTTTATTTTGAAAACCATGTCAAGTATCGTAGAAATAATACCAGAACACCCCGTCCGAAAAATTCGGGGACTTCTAATTAGCTTGACATTTGACACCTAATCGACTGACATCAACAGGAAATTATTACTAGAAATCTCCTAAGGGGTTTAGTTGTTAAGGCTTTTAGTGATAAGGGGTTTCACCCTCCATTCGGTGACAACCAAATCCCCTTCCCATATTGACATCACCCAACCTGAGTGGGGTCGGTAAAAGCCCACAGCATCTGATTTATCAGATGTAAACCATTGGGATTTTTTTTTTTTTTGTTATGGTATACACGTGACAAATGTTAAAAAGGCACCGGGCACCGCAATTCGATTTAGGAAAAATTCGCCTGCGGCACAATCGTGTGTAATAATAATAATAATAATAGAGGTAGGTAACCACTAGGCGAGGTTAACGCCTTAGGCATTCTCTACCACCTAACCCTTAGAGCTCCATTATTACGTGGTCAAATTCTCAAATAAATGAGGATAAAATTCCATACCTCGGCTAGAATCAAACCCACGCCCTCCTGATTACCAGGCGAGCGTCTGTGAGTATGTCAAAAACTTAAAAGACGACTCACAAAAATGTAGGGTTTTTCATTTTTCACTAGGTATGTAGGTACCTATATTGTATTGTTTACTTGTATTTATTGGTAAATATTTACTTGTATTTATATGTTAGATATAAATACAAGTAACCAACCTCAGTGGTGTAGTGGTTAGCACGGTGGACTCTGGATCTGGAGATTGGTGGTTCGAGTCCAGTCATTAAATTCAACACAATTAAAATTCCTTTTTTTTTATAAATACAAGTAAATAGGTTTTGTAGTTAAATAGGTAATATTAAATTTGTTGTATTTTGTGACTGGTACCTTTGCCTATTATACCTGGAAATATGAGTAAATACCAGCATGTAGATAGATACATAGTTACATATGTAGGTAGGTATAGTAGATATGTACATAGGTACTATGTAAGTGGGTTGTAAATAATATATGATTATATCAATACCCCAGTAAGGTCTTATATTACATACCCGCATTAGGCCTTTTGTCTATTTTATGCCCTGTTATACAATATATAGGGTGTCCCAAAATTTGTTTGTGCTTGTTCCGATTCAGGAAATCAGGACAGACTAATCCAAAAATCGTAGGTAATTCATAGTCCCCAATATAAAACAAAATAAGGCCCTCATTAATCTCTTAATTTAAATGAAAGAAGGAAAGAACCAAATATAAATAATTATTATTATTTATTTATTTATTATTTTATTATTATTATTTTTTTTAACATATATCCTTTAAATCACTACATGAGTTATACAACGAAACCAGACCAAATCACTAAGCAGCCCAAAACACGTGTTTCGTCCTGCCTATCACCCGTTTTACATAGGACAGGGTGGGGTGAAGGTTGTATTTTTTTCCGTTTTCTCAAAAAGTGCCCGCGAACCTTTACCCCACTGCGAATCTTTGCCCCACCCTACCCTACTTGTCTAACACCTTATATACGAGTAATAGGTACAAATATCACAGAAATAATAGCAATTAAGTTCAACGAATCACAGGTGCTAACTAACGCCTTTCTTTCCATTTCAAGCTAGCTTCGAGAAAAAACGCAGAAATCATAACTTCTGGGACACCCTGTATATGTATTTCACCGATGATGCCTGAGCTGATAGCTGACGCTAATTATGCCACACATGTGCTCTGTTGTTGAGAAACTAGAACATTTTTTATCTCGCGTGCAAAAAAAAGGTAGAAAAAAAGGAGAAATCTCTAAACTGGAAGCTGGTGGTTACTCGATTAGTGGCTCCTCTCATTTTCACCATCATTTAGCTTTGTTTAGCTCTGTCCACACATCTTCGATTGATGTCAAGGCAGTGGGTGGTTTCAGTTGACGTCGATCGACCATGGATTGACGGCGTCGACTGAGCATGGACACAGCTTTAAGTACAGCCTACGTAACAACATAAATAAAAGGACATCTCTCTGTAGAATAGAATAGAATATACCTTGTTTATCCTGCCCGAATAGGACTGAAAAGTCCCTTTACCCCAGCAGTCTAAACAAGGTCTTGTATATTTGATGGGTTAAAGAATAATACATACAACTAACAATTCAGTAAAAAGACCTTGTTTAGGTAGCTAGAAAGAAAAGGGTAAATTAATTGTATTCAATGTTTTAATGATCTGATGTATAAAAATTAAAAATTTAAATCTACGATTATTAGGTATGATTATGATTACTATTCTATGTTATACAATAAATATCTACATTAGGCGAAAACGTGTGTGGCGGACTTAACTAGAAAAAAGGGTAAATTAATTGTATTCAATGTTTTAATGATCTGATGTATAAAAATTAAAAAGTTAAATCTACGATTATTAGGTATGATTATGATTACTATTCTATGTTATACAATAAATATCTACATTAGGCGAAAACGTGTGTGGCGGAAAAAGTCCGGCTTTAGTCTTTGGACCGTCTCGTCTGAGAGAACTAGAAATCGGAATTTTTTTTCGCCACACACGTTCCGCCCTTAGGGACAGATTTTTTTGTTTCATCACTTCTCCTCTGGGAGATTGGGAGTAGCATCAACTTTACCAGCCCTTCGGTCCATAACAGCTTTATCATAAGCGCCTTCAACACTTTCTCTCTCCCTCTTCCATTCTCGATCTTTCTCTCTCATCTGATATTCGATTTATTTCTCTCCTTACCCTTTCTCTCTCTCTCTCTCTTTCTATCTCTCTGCCCCCCTTTCTTTAGCCCTTTCTCTCTCGTTCTTACTACACCATTATCTCTCTCTCTCTCTATCTCTCTCTCTCTATCTTTCTCTCTCTCTCTCTCTCTCATAGTGACCATTATAACTACTGGTATCCTGGGGCGAGATTTATCGTGCATCATTTAAACAGGACAAAATGGAAGTGAGAGAGAGAGATAATAGGGTAGTAGGAAGAGAGAGAAAGATGGAGCATAACAGTAAGAATGAGAGAGAGAGAGAGATATCAAAGAATGGGAGAGAGAGAGAAAGAAAAAGAGAGAGAGGGAGGGAGAGAGAGAGAAAGAGCGAGAGAGAGAGGGAGGGAGAGAGAGAGAGATAATAGGGTAGTAGGAAGAGAGAGAAAGATGGAACATAACAGTAAGAATGAGAGAGAGATATCAAAGAATGGGAGGGAGAGAGAGAGAAAGAAAAAGAGAGAGAGAGGGAGGGAGAGAGAGAGAAAGAGCGAGAGAGAGGGAGAGAGAGAGAGATAATAGGGTAGTAGGAAGAGAGAGAAAGATGGAACATAACAGTAAGAATGAGAGAGAGAGAGAGAGAGAGAGAGAGAGAGAGAGAGAGAGAGAGAGAGAGAGAGAGATATAAAAGAGAGTAAGAATGAGAGAGAGAGAGAGAGAGAGAGAGAGAGAGAGAGAGAGAGAGAGAGAGAGAAAGATATCAAAGAATGGGAGAGAGAGAGAAAGAAAAAGAGAGAGAGAGAGAGAGGGTGAGAATGAGAGATTTATTTGAGTATCTGGAAATGAATGTAGATAGGTAGCTCATAGATTTTAAATTTATAGATTTGCTCTTAGATACATAGGTACCTAGCTATGTTAGGACAAAATAATAGATATGTAGGTTCCTACACTCCCTACATATGTAGATAATGTTTTCACTAGGTTAAGAAGGATTTAAATTTCAAATGCGAAAACATGGCATAGATTTACCTGATGTGTATCTTGGAGGTGGTAATCCTAAAAGTCAAAGATTGATATTACCATCGAAAACAGTAGGTACGTTGAATGTATGTTTCTACGAGTAATCCATATTTGGAGTTAAGCAATGTCCTGCCTGGTTGGTATCCGGATGTTTTCCGGATACCAACCAGGCAGGACATGAAAAAATGTACCTATCTTACGAAACTTCCAATTGAGTTGGAAAGAAATGAGAAAGCAACAATGGATAGGGGCAGAAACAGTGATAATATTTCGAAACCCAAAGATATCTCTGATGAGAGAAACAATGAAGCAGATGAGGTAGGTGACCCAGGGATGTGTTGTGAAGATGAGGTCCCACATAATAGGGGGTTTCTAAGATTCCTAAAGTCTGAAGTGTCTTCGGAGCTATTCGGATCTTTTTCGGAGATCCTTTTCGAAGATCTTCAAATCTTTTGAAAAAACCACGAAATCTTCGATAACTCAATTGTTGTTGTACACGTTTCTTGTTGTGATATTGCTTTCAGGAATTCACTATTTGAAATGTCACCTTTTGAAGGGACGGATAGGTTTTGTAGAAATTTTCTTGGAGAACTTCAGAGCACTTAGCAAATGATCCGACTTACTTGAGTTCTTATGTCTCTTGGCACTTATTCTGGTCTTGCTTTCAGGAATTCACTATTTGAAATGTCACTTTTTGAAGGGACAGATAGGTCTTGTAGAAATTTTCTTGGAGAACTTCAGAGCACTTAGCAAATGATCCGACTTACTTGAGTTCTTATGTCTCTTGGCACTTATTCTGGTTCTGGTTTTGGCAGGAGAGGCACACCAATGTTGAGATACTTCTCAAGGACTATTTCTGCCACGCGGAGACCAAGTGAGAACCATATCATCAGCGCAGGGATGAAAAGATCTCCCCAAGAAATGTCAAACATTTCATATTTGGAAACTTCTTCCGTGCAGGAAGGATTCTGAAGAGGTGAATCAATATGTTGCCAGTAGATTTCAATATTTTCAATCAATTTATGGTGAAACACAATTATTCAAGTGTATTTGTACATCAAATAAATTAGAACAATATATTACAGGGACGTTCTCAATCAATTTGGTTTAATTTTAAACCAAATGGCTTAAAAGATAAGCGGCTATAACGCCCGCTAGAAGCCCGTTTCCAACAACGCACATCACCCTCTCCAGGAAATGTTTTTCTAATGATGACTATTTTAATGAAGTGCTGGAAAAGCAGCTGTCGGTTGTCAGTCCCATTTCAATTTTCTCTCTTGTCCTTTTTTTCCTATCTCCTACATTTCTCCTCTTTTTTTCCTTTCGCCTGATTCCCTTTTTCCTGCACAGAATGTCTCTTGACAATTCAATGGGACGATGCTTTTCACCTTTTTACTTTCTATTACTACAGTATAGCGGAGCTATACTAGTGGCGTAATACCTGCCTCGGTGGCGTAATGGTCAAGACGCTCGCCTGGTAATCAGGAGGGCGTGGGTTCGATCCCAGCCGAGGTATGAAAAGTTTGTTATTTCAAAAGCTCGGTTTAATATGTTGTTTATTTGAAAAATGAAGTTTTTTTACTTATTGACTGTCACTGATTTGGAAACTGTGACGACTGCTTGTGTTATGTAACTACCCGAGATGTTTTCTCTGTTACAGCTCTTGAGGCCTGGAATAGTTAGAGGTGCTGAGATTTCTTCAACTGATAACGCCTTTAGGCAAAACAATCCAAGTTTGCTTTGAGGAACTTCTTGTTGATTTGTGTCCGTAATTTCGAATGGCCAAATTTTGAAACGCGGTCAATTTCAACACCTTTGCCAAATGTTGCAAAGCTACGGCCAAATTCAAGTTACACCAAACACTGACGCCGGAAAAGGTTGGCAGTTTCGGTCAAACGCTTTGTTTGGCGGCCAATTTCTTCTGTCTGGTAAAGACGCCAAAGTAGTAGATGACTCCAATAAATTCAATTTTCAGCATAATTCTCCCATTTTTTCTCGCACTATTTATTTGATTTTCATCGAAATATAATGAAAAGGAAGAAAATAAACTTCAGGAAACGGGGAAAAAATCCCTCCCCTACTTTCCCTCGTTTTTTATCCCTCTTATTTTGCCATTTGTTATAGAAACCCCGGGACAAAGTTAGCAGGTAAACAGTTTCAGATGACTTCTTCTTCTTCTTCTTCTTCTTCTTCTTCTTCTTCTTCTTCTTCTTCTTCTTCTTCTTCTTCTTCTTCTTCTTCTTCTTCTTCTCCTGAAAGACTTGATAAACACAACAGCACCAGAGGATGTCTATGTACCAAATAGAGTACTAATGGAGAATGGAAGAAAGAAAAATGTGATGATTGAAGAACCAAAGCAGAATCAATGAGGACAAAATTTTACTCTCTCTTTCTCGAAACTTGAGGTTTTAAGAGTTGAAAACTGTTCGATTTATTGACAAGATTTTTCATCGACGTAATCAATAAATCAATAGTGTTGAACCTGTAACTGAGGAAAAATTACAATGTGGTCGAGAAACAAAATGTTGATGAAGAAATGTGCTGTATTTCTTCTTTTCATGAACGAAACCACAAGACTGGTAATTTGTTTCCGATATTATGTGAAATTGAGAACAAAAGGAATTGATAAAACAGATTAAAATGTATATCAAAAGTTGGAAACCCCCATAATAACCACATAGGTTTTATATTTAGAACTTGGATTAAATTTATAAAATTCAATGATTAATGATTCTCTGTAATAATTTTATTTTTAATACATCATAACAATAAATGACTACATAATTATTTTTAAACTTTAGTCATTATTGAGGAGAAGAAGAAATATAAACAAAATAACGTGATACGATTTTTGTAACAATTTAATCCTTTTCTCTTCATCTGTCTCTTCGTTTTCTTTCTTCTACAGTTCTTCCTCCTACTCTTCTTCTCCTCCACTTTTTCTTAATCATTCTCTTCTTTCTCCTACAGACCTTCCTTCTCCTATTTTTCGTTCTCCTTCTTCTCATCCTGTTTATCCTTCTCTTCCGCCTGTCTTTTCTTTTTCTCTTCCTCCTCCCTTCATTTCGTCAATTTTCCACCTTCTTTTTTTATTTTTAGAAAAGGAAAGGTTGGTTGCAAAATAAACCTAATTTTAAATCAAAAGTTTTGTGTCAAGTGGTTGAAATTTAGCTCTGACTTCTTTTTTTTCTCCTCACCTAATTACACAATTACAAATCTAAACATGAACACATTAAAACTCCAAAGGTCGAATTATCAACTTAATTATAAAATAAATTACTTTTTTATATTACCTACTTAACTTCTCGGAGGCATTTTATTTTTTGTAGGAAAGGAAAAAGGCAGAATAAATTTAGAAGAGAAATGAAAAGAAAATGGAAAGGTGACGAAAAAAGAAGAAGACGAAGAAGAATAAAGAGAAGAAGAAAGCGTGTAGACAAACATATACCACCCGTAATGAGAAACGAAAAAAAAAAAAAAAAAAAAAAAAAAAAAAGAGCTAACTAGGCTGGCAGATTAATTTAAAAAGAAAAACAAAAAAAAAAAAAAAAAAAAAAAAAAACAAAGTGACATGAGAAAATTATAAATCCAAACACACATAGGTACCAAAATCTACAAAAAACAGATAGAAGACACACACATCCTCGTATACCCACACCTAAAATCTGAAGCATACATAGGAACCTACCTACATACCTATCTGAAAAATATTCTCACGAGCGAAATGTCGCCGAAAATTCAATTTCGCAAGCGATAGGAGAAAGAGGAAATGAAGAAATGGGGAATGAAAACAGTGAAGAATGAAGAAGAAAGTTAGGAAGAGGAGTAGAAAAGACAGAAGAAACGGGAGGTAGAAAAGAATAGAGGAAAACAAGAAGGAAGATTAGAGAGAGAATTCGAAACCCCTTAAGAAAGGAAATAAGAACGAACAAAGAGAATGGAAAGAAAAATGAAGAGAGAGAGGGAAAAGGGAGGAGAAAATAACATGGTTTCGAAGAATGAGGGGGAAGAGAGAATACGTTAGCTAGATAAAACGATAAGAAAAGAACAGTAGGGGGAATAGGGGAAGAAGAAATGTCAAGGAAATAAGAAGGAGAACAAAGCGAAAATGAAAGGAAAACAAGCTGGGTCCGTCCCTCCGGGAATTTTTAGCCCGTAGTTTATTCGATCATGGTGAAAAATCAGTACCTATGTACCTAATTTGTTTAATATTCAGTTTATTATTATTATTCTTGTTTTAATTTTGATTTTACTTCTATGTAGGTAATGCAATAGTCCGTCCCTATACCTTTTATTATTACTATTGTAATTTAATAAAGTTTATAAAGTAAGGACGGACTAAAAATATGAATAAAAAAATATTACCAAAAATATGGGAGGAAAGAATATCAAGGTGGAAAAGATAGAAGAGCACGTGTGAAGAATAAAATTTAATTTCACTTGATATTAATTTACTCCGTGTATTCTGCCATGACGCGTTTCCCTTCTTTATCATGTTTCTTTACACCTTCTTTCTCCATATCTCTTCCCCCAACTTTCTCTTCAACACCTTTTTATTCATATTCTTCTTCTTCTTCATCTTCTTCGTCTCTCCACCTTCTTCTTCTCCATGTCTCTTCTCTTTCCCACCTTTTCTTAATCATATTCTTCTTCTTCTCCTTCTTCTTCTTCTCCTTCTTCTTCTTCTTCTTCTTCTCCTCCTCCTCCTCCTCATCCTCCTCCTCCTCCTCCATATCATTTCTCCAACACTTTCTTGTTTTCCGTTTCGTCTCTTCTTTGTCTTCGTTGTCTTCTCCATAGGTATATCTTTTCTTCTCAAACTTTCTCCTTCTTGATTTAATTTCGAGAAAACAAATAAACGCGAAACGCGTCACACCAAGAGACACGTCTTGACATTTCAGTAGGTGATGGGTGTGATGCTTTAAACTTTATACCTACATTTATAAAAAGGTTTATACTTACATCAAAATGATCTTCACAGCAATAATAGCTACCTTTTAGGGATATTTTGGTTCTTCTTACAACAGCAGACCATTTATTTCTCACTTTTCCTGATGGCAATAGGGTTGAATGGTAGAGATTGCCTTAGGCAATAATTTCGCCCCTTGCTTGTAATTTCTGTGTATTTTGTGTACATGTAATTATAAACATCAGGGAAGATGATTGGCGACAAATATACGTACAAGAGATTTTGGAAGAAATTGATCATAGGTTTATGATGCATAGAATATGATTAGTGATTATTTATTATGAATAATCATAAATTATGAAGATTTCTTCAAAGAAGAAGATGAATGATGAGAATACAAACCACAATCAAGTTCAGAATCCATGTAAAATTGTTACCCATTGATAATTAAATCTATATGTAAACTTGTAAACAATAAAAAGTTATGCCCAAATATTGTTCAATACGTAAATTTGCAATTTGTAGAGTTAAAACATAGAACTCATTACATAAAATTATAAGAAAATAAAAGAAAAAGAAACATGCAACACTTACCATTAGCTTTGTTTATAATGCAATCTGAAACAAAGAAGAAAATCATTAAAATTGGAAATATCTATGTACTTATCACTAAGGGTAAGCATCTTTGTTTGTGGCTGGTTTCTGAACGGGTGACTGTCTGGGATAGCACACACCCTAATTACTTTTTTTATGTGAAGTGTTTAATGTACCTAAAAATCGGTTCTGAGATAAAGTAAGGAAATATAAAAATTAATAGCAAAATCCAGGGTTCACCCCTAGTCCTCTTGGAGTCAAAAAACTGTCTACTCGGTATTTTTTACGAGTTAAAATTTGTTACAATAATATTTTCTAATAAAACTGTCCCTTCCATTACTACAATGGGGATTTCGTTCATGGTTAGATAGTTCTCGGTTTCCATAGACTTTAAATTTAGCACATAGTAGCCCATTATTATTGCTCTCTCTCTCTCTCTCTCTCTCTCTCTCTCTCTCTTTTCTTTTCTCTCTCTCTCTATGTGGGTGTTGGGTGTGGGTAAACACTCACCTAGTCAGTAGCAAAAGTGGGTAGGTAAACAATCACCTCACCCACAGTGGGTGACTGTTTGTTTGAGTATAGAAAAATTCACCTTTCTTTCAGCAAGTTGCTCTTCTACTTTCTATTAATAATTCGAACTTCTCGCTTTTTCTTTTACTTCCTATTTCAAAAAGGACAAAAAAAATCTCTATAGAGCAAGATGGGGCAGGTCTGGACATGCAGCAATAGTTTTACATGTATACCGACATTGTCAAACAAAAAATGGAATTTATAGAAATATTCGTTATTTTGTGTTCTGACATCCTACCATCTAGCTGAAATTGTTTGAAAAACGACTAGGTAAGCCTTTGTTATAAGTCAGACCAAAATTATCCTGGGGACGCATTTAATTCAATATTTGTTTTGCACAAATGGTTTGCGTTTGGGATGTTTTATACTTTATAGGATAAAGTATGGCCCAACACATTCAAATATACATAGATGTTAGTCTTTACCTTCCTTCTAATGGTTGTTTTTTACAATTTTATTGGTAGTTCTTTTTTCTTCTTCTTTCTTTCTTTTAAGTGACAGGGTTCTCCTGACGGAGCTCTTCCACCCAACCTCTGATTTTTCTTTCTCCAACTAGGACTGACATTGATGAGTTAAAAATAGAACAAACAAATTAATAAAGGTCCAGAAAGAGAGAGAGAGAGAGAAAGAGAGCGGGAGAGAGAGGGGGGAGAGAGAGAGAAAGAGAGAGCGAGAGAGAGAGAGAGAGAGGGAGGGAGAGGGAGAGAGAGGAAGAAACAGAGATAGAGAACGTAAGTACATACCTATATTTCATTAAATTGAAAAATTTATTTGGATAAACAAAGCATTACCCAAGTAGGGTAAGTGTACCATTTATTGGCCCACCTGTAGGATACGCCACATAAGTCTGAACTGGACGAACTTTTTCAAGATCCAATTTCATCAAAAGAAAGGGCTTAAAGACTGCTATGAAACCAGTGATTTCAAAATTGTAGTAATAAAAACAGAAATTAGAAAAATAAATGTGGGCAGGTGGGCCAATAAATGGTACGTTTTTTAGATGGGCGAATAAATGGTACACACCCTACCTGGAGTTTGAAAAGTTTGAATTTATTTTTCAGCGAAGAGAGAAACTCTGAAATTTCAGAAAGTTTCTGATATCTTTGTTTACTTGAGAATGTATTGCTACTTTACCATTTTCTCCAACTGAAGTATTTACCTATATTACCTGAATTATTATCCTGAAAATGAAGAAGTGAACTTTTTCCCTCTCACGATCTATCAAGAGGTATGAGTGCAGCACCAGCAAGTAGGTATACAGATAGATTATAAGAAGCTATCTAATCGAAAGGGGTTTGTTTTTGTTACAAAATCATGAATAAAATTCAAATAGGTTGGTACCATGGTACCTACATTAAAATGTATTACATAAAGAACAAAATGGGTTTGTTAATTCGTTTGTTTTTGTTACCAAATTGAGTGATTTTGTATGAACGATAAATAAATAAATATCCAAACCTGGTCGACCTATATATCAAATTAAAGCTCTTTTTACCAGGAACACGAAAGTGGTGGTGCAAATTTTGTCCAGAAAACCATAAAGCCAAAAATCCAAAAAAAAAATGTTTTTTGGGGGATTTTTTTCACATTTTCTCACACAAATGAGCTCTTATCTCGAAATTTGTCGCGACGACCTATGAACTCAAAGCGAGAAAGTTTTAGATAACACTTCAGTCGATCATTTAAGACCGGTTTTAGCGTCACCTATGTTAAGCTACGCCGAGAAAGGCCAATAAATGGATGGGTGACTTAAACATTATATTGGGAATAAAGGGAGAACGGGCTCTAGTCTTGATTTTAAATCATTACATGAAAGTAAAATCGAAAAATCAGGCTGGTATCCTCCCTGTTTAAAGTTCCCCCGCCAGACTGAGCTAGTCTACTCCCTGTTTAACTTGAAGTTCCCCAGCTTAGACAAAACTTTTAAAATTTTTCAGTGTTAAAATCACAGTCTAGCTCTAGTTTGGTATACCTCTACTAACAAATAGCTTCAAGTCACTTTCTATAATTTTTAGCATGGAAACATCACGTCACTACACACTACCGCCGCACAGAAAACATAAAAGGAAATAGATTAGAAAGCCAATCTAAAATCTAATCCGCTGAAACCACCTACGATGTCGAATAGATACAGGGTATAACAAATGTAAAATGTATAGTTATACAGGGTGACATCGAAAAGGTGAAAATATAAAGGGGAGCATGATAGAGATGAAAAGGACTGAGGGAGTAAAGGGACTTTTCAGCCCTTCGCTGACAGTATTAAAATAATTTATTATTCATATTAAAAATCTACATTAGACTCGTGTGTGGTCTGTGTCGTAGCATGCCCAGCCCGCAGTATGCCTCTCCCTATCATACCTGGGCTCAAACATACTTAAATGTCATTTGTGAGGTTCTCGCAATTGTGGTTCCCACTTCACCAAGATAAATTTCATGACTTGACTTTGACTCGAAACACCAAACTCCAGATCCGAAGTCCAATACGTTTACCACTGAGGCTGTTTACTGATGGTGGATTTCACCAACCTTCTTTCCAGCCTCAAACAGCCCGTTAGCTTAAGCCAATACAAATTAAATGGAACTTAACTGGCTGTTAAATAGATTAGAAAGCCAATCTAAAATCTAATCCGCTGAAACCACCTACGATGTCGAATAGATACAGGGTATAACAAATGTAAAATGTATAGTTATACAGGGTGACATCGAAAAGGTGAAAATATAAAGGGGAGCATGATAGAGATGAAAAGGACTGAGGGAGTAAAGGGACTTTTCAGCCCTTCGCTGACAGTATTAAAATAATTTATTATTCATATTAAAAATCTACATTAGACTCGGAATGTAATTATTTTATTATTTGAAGATGTGCAGTTAAGCTCCTTTTACTTTTATGACTAGAAATCATAGACGTGTTAACACTAACAGTTATAAAGCTCGAAACACCAAACTCTAGATCCGAAGTCCAATGCGTTAACCCCTGAGGCTGTTTACTGAATGTATTATTTTATTATTTGAAGATGTGCAGTTAAGCCCCTTTTACTTTTATGACTAGAAATCATAGACGTGTTAACACTAACAGTTATAATAAAAGAGCTACCAATACCCAAGTTAAGTACACAATTATTATGAAGAACTCGTGATTATGACATTTACGTATGTAGGTATGTATGTATGTACTTATTAGGTACGTACCAAACTGAATAATTTAAACACCTCAATAGGAACCTAACGAATGACCACCTATTGTTAATAGCTAGAAAAAAAAATAAAGTAAAAAGCACCTACTATTTAGCTGTATTCTGTTGTAATGGCCTACGGTAGCCAAAATTATTCAGTAAATTACGATAAAAAAAAAATAAATAAAAAAAAATAGCTAGGTACCTAGCGAATGACACCTATTGTTAATACATAGCTAGAAAAAAATAAAGTAAAAAGCACCTACTATTTAGCTGTATTCTGTTGTAATGGCCTACGGTAGCCAAAATTATTCAGTAAATTTTACGATATCCAAAAATATTCAATAAGTTAAGGTAGCCAAAAATATTCAAACCTTAAACGTGTGAAGAATTTAGATGTGGTGTCTTGTTAACTTATGACATGTGTGTGTGTTTTTTTTTTTGCCATTAAAAAATTTCGTTTAAAATGGCCACTTTTGATTCACTTGTCCAACAAACAATTCTGAGGCTACCTGAGTTTATTCATTTATTAGTGTAATAGCTACCTTCTCTCTAATGAATTGTCATAGTTACGTTTACGTTTTAGGCTTCAAGTTTTTATGACATTTCTGGTTGCACGTTTTCTATTGCCAGAAAGTAAAAGTTGTCCTGAGAACTTATACCTGTAGTAGTTAAAGTTACCTGTAGTAATGATATATTGGAGTTATATGAGCGGAATTTCGAGTGATTCGAACAGAAAAATTGTCAAAGTACCTACTGAATTCTCCAAGCAATGGTTTTCTGTATTCTTTTCGCCCTAAAAGGGAATAAAAATGTGTGAATTATTTGTCTTCAATCAGGTTGCCTGAGTTTATCTGAAGCCAGTACAGTTCAGTCACCAGCCTCGTGTAAATACCACTGGAGTCCAGTAATATTCCAGTCCAGTTCGTTAATATCAATTGGGTTTGTAGGTAGTTGTACAGAAGTTCATTTTGTTCAACTGGATTGAAATATTCAGTGGCGGCTCGTGGTCAGATGAAGAGGTGAAGGGCTTTTCATAAATTAAGCAAATAGTATGTAGGTAGGTATAGGTACATACAAAACAATTTAAATTTTATTAAATTAAATTTCATTTATTTTTCTATACCTAGTTTTACTTTTTTTATATTTCATGATGTATTTTACTTTTAAATTATAAATTTTTTGAACATTTATTTTTAATGAATAGAAGACAATAACCAAAGAACAAAAAATAATAATTTCTAACCTCAATAAAGACTGTAAAATTAATTTACGTGAACTTAACACAAGACATTCATTAAACAATGGCACTAATTACCAGATTTCTCGAAGCCATAGGAATTTGGGACCAAGTGAACGCTGCAAAGAAGGCGTTCTTCTTGACAGCGCTCCTCTTGGGAGGAAGCATAGCAGCGTTCAATGCCGTCATGGGTGGAATGGGAGCTCTGTGCTATTTTAAGGCGATTCACCCCGAGCTAGACCTACATCTCAACGCTTCATCTAGGTGACAATAGAGGAGACTTTGGAAGAAATGGACCATTTTACGCATTTAACCATTTTACGAAGATTTCACAGAGAAGATTGAAGACAGGAGAAAAATTTGGAAGGAATTAATAGTTGATTTAAGAATCAGGGAAAATGATTGGCGACAAACTCAAGAGATTTTGGAAGAAATTGATCATAGGTTTATGATGCCTAGATTATGATTAGTGATTTATTATGAATAATCATAAATTATGAAGATTTCTTCAAAGAAGAAGATCAATGATGAGAATACAAACCACAATCAAGTTCAGAATCCATGTAAAACTGTTACCCATTGATAATTAAATCTATATGTAAACTTGTAAACAATAAAAAGTTATAAAAAAAATATTGTTCAATACGAAAATTTGCAATTTGTAGAGTTAAAACATAGAACTATAGAACTCATTACATAAAATTATAAGAAAATAAAAGAAAAAGAAACATGCAACACTTACCATTAGCTTTGTTTATAATGCAATCTGATCCACATATCAAGCGATTCCGAACTTGTCTTCAAATTACCGACGACTGAGTCCAAAACACCGGAAATTTTATCGAAGGAACTCATGCTAGGTGCGGTTCAAAAGTTTGAAAATAACACAGGACGTTTTCAATGCGGAAGACACCTATGAAATAAAAGAAATAGAACTTAGGAGAGCTAATCCCACATATCAAGCGATTCCGAACTTGTCTTCAAATTACCGACGACTGAGTCCAAAACGCCGGAAATTTTATCGAAGGAACTCATGCTAGGCGCGGTTCAAAAGTTTGAAAATAACACAGGACGTTTTCAATGCGGAAGACACCTATGAAATAAAAGAAATAGAACTTAGGAGAGCTAATGTGATGTGAAAGACTTGATAAACACAACAGCACCAGAGGATGTCTATGTACCAAATAGAGTACTAATGGAGAATGGAAGAAAGAAAAATGTGATGATTGAAGAACCAAAGCAGAATCAATGAGGACAAAATTTTACTCTCTCTTTCTCTAGTACTAATCTACTAATGGAGAATGGAAGAAAGAAAAATGTGATGATTGAAGAACCAAAGCAGAATCAATGAGGACAAAATTTTACTCTCTCTTTCTCGAAACTTGAGGTTTTAAGAGTTGAAAACTGTTCGATTTATTGACAAGATTTTTCATCGACGTAATCAATAAATCAATAGTGTTGAACCTGTAACTGAGGAAAAATTACAATGTGGTCGAGAAACAAAATGTTGATGAAGAAATGTGCTGTATTTCTTCTTTTCATGAACGAAACCACAAGACTGGTAATTTGTTTCCGATATTGAACCTGTAACTGAGGAAAAATTACAATTTGGTCGAGAAACAAAATGTTGATGAAGAAATGTGCTGTATTTCTTCTTTTCATGAACGAAACCACAAGACTGGTAATTTGTTTCCGATGACTATTGAACCTGTAACTGAGGAAAAATTATAATTTGGTCGAGAAACAAAATGTTGATGAAGAAATGTGCTGTATTTCTTCTTTTCATGAACGAAACCACAAGACTTGTAATTTGTTTCCGATATTATGTGAAATTGAGAACAAAAGGAATTGATAAAACAGATTAAAATGTATCAAAAGTTGGAAACGCCTATAATAACCACATACATAGGTTTTATATTTAGAACTTGGATTAAATTTATAAAATTCAATGATTGATTCTCTGTAATAATTTTATTTTTAATACATCATAACAATAAATGACTATACATAATTATTTTTAAACTTTAGTCATTATTGAGGAGAAGAAGAAATATAAACAAAATAACGTGATACGATTTTTGTAACAATTTAATATTGGAAATATCCATGTACTTATCACTGAGGGTAAGCAACTTTGTTTGTGGCTGGTTTCTGAACGGGTGACTGTCTGGGACAGGACACACCCTAATTACTTTTTTTATGTAAAGTGTTTAATGTACCTAAAAATCGGTTCTAAGATAAAGTAAGGAAATATAAAAATTAATAGCAAAATCCAGGGTTCACCCCTAGTCCTCTTGGAGTCAAAAAACTGTCTACTCGGTATATATTACCTACTCTTCTCGGAGGCATTTTATTTTTTGTACGAAAGGAAGAATAAATTTAGAAGAGAAATGAAAAGAAAATGGAAAAGTGACGAAAAAAGAAGAAGACGAAGAAGAATAAAGAGAAGAAGAAAGCGTGAAGCGTGTAGAGTAGACAAACATACCACCGGTAATGGAGAAACGAAGAAAAAACCAAAGTGACATGAGAAAATTAGAAATGCAAACACACATAACAAATTCTACAAAAAAATAGATAGAAGACACACACATAATTATATCCTCGTATACCCACACTTAAAATCTGAACCATACATAGGTACCTACCTACATACTATACCTGAAAAATATTCTCACGAGCAAAATGTCGCCGAAAATCCAATTTTCAAAGTGATAGGAGAAAGAGTAATTGAAGAAATGGGGAATAAAAACAGTGAAGAATGAAGAAGAAAGTTAGGAAGAGGAATAGCAAAGACAGAAAAAATGGGAGGTAGAAAAGAATAGAGGAAAACAAGAAAGAAGATTAGAGAGAGAATTCGAAACCCCTTAAGAAAGGAAATAAGAAAGAAGAAAATAAGAACAAAGAGAATGGAAAGAAAAATGAAGGGAGAGAGAGAGGGAAAAGGGAGGAGAAAATAACATGGTTTCGAAGAATGAGGGGGAAGAGAGAATACGTTAGCTAGATAAAACGATAAGAAAAGAACATTGGGGGGAATAGGGGAAGAAGAAATGTCAAGGAAATAAGAAGGAGAACAAAGCGAAAATGAAAGGAAAACAAGCTGGGTCCGTCCCTCCGGGAATTTTTAGCCCGTAGTTTATTCGATCGTGGTGAAAAATCAGTACCTATGTACCTACTTTGTTTAATATTCAGTTTGTTATTATTCTTGTTTTAATTTTGATTTTACTTCTATGTAGGTAGGTAATGATTTAAAATACAATAGTCCGTCCCTATACCTTTTATTATTACTATTGTAATTTAATAAAGGAAGTACGGACTAAAAATATGAATAAAAAAATATTACCAAAAATATGGGAGGAAAGAATATCAAGGTGGAAAAGATAGAAGAGCACGTGTGAAGAATAAAATTTAATTTCACTTGATATTAATTTACTCAGCGTTATTCTGCCATGACGCGTTTCCCTTCTTTATCATCTTTCTTTACACCTTCTTTCTCCATAGATATCTTTTCCCTCCAACTTTCTTTTCAACACCTTTTTATTCATATTCATATGTTTCTTCTTCTTCTTCTTCTTCTTCTTCTTCTTCTTCTTCTTCTTCTTCTTCTTCTTCTTCTTCTTCTTCTTCTTCTTCTTGAGGTGCCGTCTCCGTTCCGGAGGTTGGCAAACATCATGGTTATTCTACACGTTATCCATAACGTATAGAAGTATTAGACTCTTCCTCCATATCATTTCTCCAACACTTTCTTGTTTTCCGTTTCGTCTCTTCTTTGTCTTCGTTGTCTTCTCTCCATAGGTATATCTTTTCTTCTCAAACTTTCTCATTCTTGATTTAATTTCGAGAAAACAAATAAACGCGAAACGCGTCACACCAAGAGACACGTCTTGACATTTCAGTAGGTGATGGGTGTGGATGTTGGGTGTGGGTATCGGTATGGGTGTTGGGTGTGGGTAAACACTCACCTAGTCGGTAGCAAAAGTGGGTAGGTAAACAATCACCTCACCCACAGTGGGTGACTGTTTGTTTGAGTACCTATAGAAAAATTCACCTTTCTTTCAGCGAGTTGCTCTTCTACTTTCTATTAATAATTCGAACTTCACGCTTCTTCTATTACTTCCTATTTAAAAAAGGCCAAAAAAATAAATAATAATAATAATAATAACATGGGTATGGGTGTTGGGTGTGGATAAACACTCACCTAGTCGGTAGCAATAGTGGGTAGGTAAACAATCATCCCACAGTGGGTGACTGTTTGTTTGAGTATAATAGAGAAGTTCACCTTTCTTTCAGCGAGTTGCTCTTCTACTTTCTATTGCTGCTTCGAACTTCAGGCTTTTTCTTTTACTTCCTATTTCAAAACGGCCAAAAAATCTCTATAGAGGAAGATGGGGCAGGTCTGGACAGCAATAGTTTTAGATGTACCGACATTGTTAAACAAAGATGGAATTTATAGAAATATTCGTTAGGTACCTATTTTGTGTTCTGACATCCTACCATCTAGCTGAAATTGTTTGAAAAACGACTAGGTAAGCCTTTGTTATAAGTCAGACCAAAATTATAATAAAATCCGAGATTTGATCTGTAAAGATCATTATTACGAGATTGATCAGTTAAAAATAGAACAAACAAATTAATAAAGGTCCAGAAAAAGAGAGAGAGAGAGAGAGAGAGAGAGAGAAAGAGAGCGGGAGAGAGAGAGGGGGGGAGAGAGAGAGAGGAAGAAACAGAGATAGAGAACGTAAGTACAGACCTATATTTCATTAAATTGATAAATTTATTTGGATAAACAAAGCATTATCCAAGTAGGTACCTGGAGTTTGAAAAGTTTGAATTTATTTTTCAGCGAAGAGAGAAACTCTGAAATTTCAGAAAGTTTCTGATATCTTTGTTTACTTAACTCTGTTAATCTTCACTCATCTTTGAATCCGTGACAAGGATAAAACACGAGGATGAAAATCATTATTAAATTTGAAAATTTATGAACAAGAAGTTGCTGATTAATTATTCCGGAACGATAATTTTCTCAAGAGCCTAAGCACTAATTCTTCTCCTCCTCCTCCTCCTCCTCCTCCCCCCCCCCCTACTCTGTTAATCTTCACTCATCTTTGAATCCGTAACAAGTATAAAACACGAGGATGAAAATTATTATTAAATTTGAAAATTTAACAAGAAGTTACTGATTAATTATTCCGGAACGATAATTTTCTCAAGAGCCTAAGCACTAATTCTTCTCCTCCTCCTCCTCCTCCTCCTCCTCCTCCTCCTCCTTCTTCTTCTTCTTCTTCTTCTTCTTCTTTTTCTTCTCCTCCTCCTTCTTCTTTTTCTTCTGCTCCTCCTCCTTCTTCTTCTTCTTTTCCTTCTCCTTCTGTCTCTCCATATTTCTTCTGCCAATCTTCTCAAGTTCTCATCCTTACCGTCTTCCTTTATTTCCTTCCATTCTCCCGACTCTTCTTCCTCTTGTCCTTTCCCTTATCTTTCTTCTTTTGCTCCTCCTCTTTCTTCTTCTACTCTTATTCTTCCCTTTCGTTCTACTTTTAAATCTTTTCTTCTTCCTCCTTCTTTTCTATTTCTACCTTTAATTATCTGAAGTATAACCTGAATTATTATCCTGAAAATGAAGACGTGAACTTTTTCCCTCTCACGATCTATCAAGAGGTACCTATGAGTGCACCAGCAAGTATACAGATAGATTATAAGAAGCTATCTAATCGAAAGCGGTTTGTTTTTGTTACAAAATCATGAATAAAATTCAAATAGGTTGATACCAAGGTATCTACATTAAAATGTATTACATAAAGAACAAAATGGGTTTGTTAATTTGTTTGTTTGTTTCTGTTACCAAGTTGAGTGATTTTGTATGAACGCCTGAAAATAGCACTGATGTATGCAATGTGGAAGGCACTAAACATCTGGTGTAGAAAATTCAGAACTTCTGACTCTTCTCAGCCTTTAAATCCACAATGTAGGTAGTTTTACCTAGATATTTTCGTAAAATTTTCATTGAAGTAGGTACCTACCTATGACAAACCGTTCCTTTTCAGTCAATTTAAAAATTTGAAACTCATATTGTTCACAAAAGCTTCTAAATGTGTACCGTACCTAGGTACGATATACCTAACAAACATAGCTGATTAGAGCGTAATGCATATTCTGAATACCTTTATTGTCTAATAATGCCAAGTTCAAATTAATATGAAGGTATGAAGACAAGTACGTGCCAGCGATACACACACATCAGGGCCGTATCCAGGATTTTGCTGAGGGGGGGGGGAGGGGGGGGGGTCACCGAGAGAGAGAGACAGAGATAGAGAGAGAAAGAGAGAGAGATAGAACGATAGAAAGAGAGAGAGAGAGAGATGATAGAATTGGAAAGTCAGATTTAGAGCGGGAGAAGAAAGACAGGTTGAGAGAGGAGGAGAAGGAGGAGGAGGAAAATCAGTAAATTAAACTGGTGTGCTACACATGTCACCTTAAATTAATGTGGTATGATTGTTCATGGCATGAAGATATTTGGGTTGGTAGGTTAGTTAGGTACTTGGGTTCCTATGTGGTTGTCTAGAGTCTAGATACAAGGTGTACACATTTACTTCATGTATAGTGTATCAATTTATTTGACAAGCTCTAGAAACCAATATATTAGAAATGCATATCTTGTTCCTGTTTCTATGTAGGTATGTCTAGGTAGGTACCTACCTAACCACCTAAATAATTGATGTACATTGTACATAGGTAAATAGATAGGTACACCTACTCGTTTTAGTTCAAAACTGACAGGAACAAATATGCACTGACAATTTCCTTTGGTATCGACTGCCAAATCGAATTAGGGGGGATTTAGGCTTGACAATTTCCTTTGACATCAAATTAATAGAAATACAGTATACCTACCTATCAAACACCTATGTATATTTCCTTTGATATGAAATTGGTATGCACATTGAATACCTACATATATTTCACAAATACCTATAGGTATGTAGATTTGTAGATACATATTGAATACCTATAATAATCGAGTTAGGCGGGATTTAGCCGTTTTAGCCCAATCACACGAGAATGGTAGATACCTACATGATATTCAGTAATTCAGTATTGAACGCGTTAGTTGAACTTGAAATTCGGGATTTTGTCGAAACACTTTTCAAAATTTCCAATTTTCTCTACATGAGGAGAGGGTTTGAGAAGTTTTGAGCTTAGTCTATCTGAAAATTGCACAATTTAGCTCCCTCTTGCTTTTATGTGAGGTTTTTAGCTAGCAGGGGATTTTCCACAAATTTGGGGTCTGAAAAGTTACTTTGGTAAAACTACGTTTATTCCATACTATGTTCTTTTATACTATGTTCCATGGAAGTCTTTCTATCTGAGTGTTTTTGTCGATTTTTTTACCTGGACTTTTTCAACCTGGATTTTCGTCTTTTTTTAATGGAATTGATTAGTATTTTTTATCTCCCTTAAAGGTAGATATAAAAATTTCTACCTACAGCAGCTATCACTCAGTATATCACAGTCAGGTTTTGTTATGATTGATGGGTTTCCCCATCTTCCCTATACTGCACACAGTTTTGGTGACTTCATTCGCACCACTTTGTCATACCCATTTATTCTCTCCCTCTCCTCCATTACCACTCTCTCCCTCTCCTCCATGTCCTTCTCGTACCTATTTATCCTCTTCTTCTCTTTAAACTCCTAATCCTCCGCCTTCTCTATCTCTTCCTCCTCTTCCTTTTCTTCTCTTCCTCCTACTTCTCCTTTTACTGCTCTCCTTACTCTTCCTCTTTCTCTTTTATACTTTCATCGTGGAAGAAGGAGAGAGAGAGAGAGAGAGAGAGAGAGAGAGAGAGAGAGGAAGGGAAGAAGAGATAGGTTTGATAAATATATACGAGTTCCATTTCCGGACTCATGTAGCCGTACCAAGAAGGGCGGGAGAGGTGGATATTATAGATAGGTAGGGGAGGAGTCTTGGAAGGGTAGACATGTACATAGACAGGAGGGGAAGAGATTATATTGGGGAGTGATTGGGAGAGGATATTGGGGTAGGAGGGAGTGATTGGGGTGGGAGCGTGGTTAGTGATTGGCGTGGGAGGAGAAGAAACAAACATAGATTAAGGGGAAAGAGTATCTGTATATTATGAGAGGGGGAGGGAGAGAGTATAGTACTTGGTACATGTATATTGAGAGAGGGGAAAGGAGTTATTGGGAGAGGATATTGGTGGGAGGGGAGGAAGTGATTGGGGTGGGAGGGGGAGAGTGATTGGGAGGGGAAGTGACACTCTTGATTATGATATGTGTCACCACTCATGATAAGATAAGCTTTTGACTTTTGGTAACCTCTACCTACCTCTCTCTCCCTCTTTCCTACCTCTTTCTCTCTCTACCTCTTTCTCTCTCCCATCCTTCCTCTCTCAATCTCCCTCCTTCTCTCTCGATCGCTCTCTATCTTTTCCTGTCTCTCTTTCTCCCTTTTCCCCTCTCCATTCCCCTTTCCTCTCCTCCCGTATTATTCATTCTCCCTCCCATACCCATACTTCTCTCTGTCACACATCTCACACTATCACTCTCATACTCGTATCTCTCTATCTCTCTCTCTCGCTCGCTCTCTCTATCTCTCTCTCGCTCTCTCTCCCTATAAGTATCATCCTCCCCAATATTTATATTCAAAATATAAAACCGCAATACCGCAACAAAACTTTGTATAATTTTTGTTCAATTCGATATCGCCATGCTAAAAAATGTATTCGTCAAATCGTCAGCCTAGTTATCTTGCTGGGTAGGGCGCCTGCGTTGTAAGCACTAGGACGCGTGATCGATTCCGGCCCGGGGCGAATTTTATCCTAAACAGATTAGGTTTTTTCTAGGAACGGCTAGCTTTCTCCTACCCCGATTTATATTTGATTTCGGGACTATAAGACCTCGGTAATATAGTTCCGTCCATCAAACCTCTATTAAAAGGAAAAAAAAAAAGAAAAAAAAACGGATATTTCCAACCATTTCCCAATTTTGAAAATTTGGACCGATTGCAATACTTTCATTACTAGTATAGCTCCGCTAAATCTTACCCATGCACGACAGACTTAGGTACAGACTTTTGGTGTTTCCCAAATTTTAAATAAGGCTCTTCCTTTTATCTTAGGTATCTGTTTAAATTCTTGGTTAATACCCACTTCTACCTGTTGTGTTAGGTACTGTGAAATCTCTAAAACTCGCACCTACATAACTTTAAAGTCTTAATCCTGTTATTAATTTAAAGCTTTCTGACAAAATTAAAAAAAAAGTTGTCAGAATCTGATGAATTGTCAAGAGAGACAGGGAGAGAGAGAGAGAGAAAGAGAGGGAGAGAGAAAAGGAAAAGAAGGAGGAGAGAAAGAGAGAGAGATATAGGAGGTGGAAGATGAGAAAGGAAGACGCACACGAGAGGTAATAATGAGAAGGAAGGAGAAGAGGAAGGTGAGACAGAAAAGTTGTCAGAATCTGATGAATTGTCAAGAGAGACAGGGAGAGAAAGAGAGGGAGAGAGAAAAGGAAAAGAAGGAGGAGAGAAAGAGAGAGAGAGAAAAGAAAGAAAGAGAGATATAGGAGGTGGAAGATGAGAAAGGAAGACGCACACGAGAGGTAATAATGAGAAGGAAGGAGAAGAGGAAGGTGAGACAGAAGATGTACAAAAATAGTAAAATATAATATGATAGAAAAATAGAAGACATCAGGTTACAGGGACATTCATACTACAAAATTCTGTTTCATGTTTCAAGCACTTCTCTGCTTGTCTGTCCTCTTTATTCAAAATGGCGAACTTCTCAAAAAAAAAAAAAGCTGCCACAGAGGAAGGAAAATTTTAGCCTCTGAGCTCTCGTTCTCCATTGTACGTTATAATTATTTCAAATAGCCGCAGGGTAACATGTTTTCCTCTTTGTCTCTTCTATTCCTGTTTGCTTGTCTTCATCTTTACCTCTTCTTCCTCTTTGCTTCCCGTCTTTTTCTTTACCTCTTCTATTCCGCTTTGCTTTTTGTCTCCTTCTCTTTGCTTCTTGTCTTTCTCTTCGGCTCTTCTTCCTCTTTGCTCTTTGGTTCTTCTATTCCTCGTCTTTCTCTTGTGTTCATTTACCTATCTCCCTGATAATTGGTCTTCTTTCTCTTATTCCTTCTATCTCTCTTTCTCTTTCTCTCTCTCTCTCTCTCTCTCATTCTAGGTAAATATCTGTCTCTGTCTTCTTGGTTTTCTTGGAAAGAAAATGATGCGGGCAAATTGTGTTCAACAGTTCTTCTTCAGTCCATCCATCCTCCATTACTAGTTCAGTGGAATGTATTAGAAAATTAGAACTAGAACTTAAACTTAAAAAAAAAAAACTCATTCACAATTAGAACTGGCACAAGCTTCCCCATCCGCGGCACAAGCTCTGCTTATACGGGTGGGTATACCATTTATAAGAAAAATGTATGTTCTGAGTTTTTTGTCGATCAAATATAAATGGAAACTTGTTAAAAAAAAAACTCATTCAGAATTAGAACTCTTTCAGATGCGTCGAACTTATTTTGAATTAGAACTTGCCTATTCAGGGAAAGGATACTTAGGGGTACCTAAAGGCCCCCGATTGGGCCCAAAGTCGAATGAATAATAATAACAGTGCTTATTTATACTGCTCGCATAGGACTGAAAAGTCCCGCCACTTTGTCATACCCATTTATTCTCTCCCTCTCCTCCATTACCACTCTCTCCCTCTCCTCCATTTCCTTCTCGTACCTGTTTATCCCCTTCTTCTCTTTAAACTCCTAATCCTCCTTCTCTATCTCTTCCTCCTCTTCCTTTTCTTCTCTTCCTCCTACTTCTCCTTCTACTGCTCTTCCATCTCCTCCTCTTTCTCTTTACTTTCATCGTGGAAGAAGGAGAGGAGGAAGAAAGAGAGAGAGAGAGAGAGAGAGGAAGGAAAGAAGAGATAGGTTTGATAAATATACGAGTTCTATTTCCGGACCCATTTAGCCATGTACGAAGTAGTGCGGGGGAGGTGGATATTATAGATAGGTAGGGGAGGAGTCTTGGAAGGGTAGACATGTACATAGACAGGAGGGGAAGAGATTATCTTGGGGAGTGATTGGGAGGGGATATTGGGGTGGAACATGACGATCTTGATTATGATATGTGTCACCACTCATGATAAGATAAGCGCTTAGCTTTTGGTAACATCTCCCTACCTCTCTCTCTCCTATCCTTCCTCTCTCAATCTTCCTCCTTCGCTCTCGATCTCCCTCCTTCGCTCTCGATCTTTCTCCATCTTTTCCTGTCTCTCTTTCTCCCTTTTCCCCTCTCCATTCCCCTTTCCTCTCCTTCCGTATTATTCATTCTCCCTCCCAAACCCATACGTCTCTCTGTCACACATCTCACACTATCACTCTCATACTTGTATCTCTCTCTCTCTCTCTCTCTCTCTCTCTCTCTCTCTCTCTCTCTCTCCCTATAAGTATCATCCTCCCCAATTTATATTCAAAATATAAAACCGCAATACCGCAACAAAACTTTGTATCATTTTTGTTCAATTCGATATCGCCATGCTAAAAAATGTATTCGTCAAATCGTCAGCCTAGTAAACTTGCTGATGGGTAGAGCGCCTGCGTTGTAAGCGCTAGGATGCGTGATCGATTCCCGCCCGGGGCGAATTTTATCCTAAACAGATAAGGTTTTTTCTAGGAACGGCTGGCTTTCTCCTACCCCGATTTATATTTGATTTCGGGACTATAAGTGTCAATGGTGGTTGGTGGAAGGAAAAAAAAGTTACTATCAGAAAACTCGAAAAACTTCAAAACCTGTACCTACCTAGGTATTCTTGAGCTGACATAAAATTGACTTACGTAAGTTTGTCGGAACTGTTGGGAGCCCTAATGAAATTTGCTGTCTAAAAGTTGGGCTAGGGGTTTGTCTCCTTTTTCACCGATCAAGATTTACAAGTCATTTTGTAGGGGTATACCTAAAAAACTGATTACACAAAATTCAACTGATTGGCCATAAGGAATACGAAAATTAGCTGACTGACCTCCAGGCAAAATGCAAAACAGCGGTTTACATCGTTTGTTGAAAGAAAATTTCGGAAAAGTCGTACCATTTTCCAGTAGTACAGGAATTGTACTCCTTATTGCTAATCAGTTGAGTTTTATGATCCCGAAAGTGGTTTTTCCTGTACTACCGGAAAATGGTACGACTTTTCCGAAATTTTCTTTCGCCAAACGATGTAAACCGCCGTTTTGCATATTGCCTTATGGTCAGTCAGCTCATTTTCGTACTCCTTATGGCCAATCAGTTGAATTTTGTGTAATCAGTTTTTTAGGTATACCTACCCATTTTGCAGCTCAGCACCAGGCAGAGGGGGTATTAGGGACATTTTGAGATGGTGCTATCAAATGGTAGTTACCTGCTTTTATTTATATACGGGCGTTATCAATAGTTACCAATAATCGGGCCTAGTTAGTTAGCTTGGAGGATATCACGTTTGCCTTGATGTAAGCGCTAGGTCGCGGGTTCGATCCCCGCCCGTGGTGGATTTAATCCTAAACAGACAAGGTTTGTTCTCGGAAAACGACAGGATCGTCTTTATTCTATCACGTGGTAACTCCAGAATAGTTAGGTAGTCCGATTTTGATGAAATTTGGTAAAACTGATCATTTGCTCACAAAAGAACCTCAAATTTTGCTCATCACACGATCAAATTTGAGGCTGAACAGTTTTTGAATTCCTTGGGCCCAAAATTTTTTGAGTAGATTCTGCAGTTCACAGATTTCTGAATAAAATAAATTTGAAAATTTATTGTTAATTTTTTTACTATTAATTTTTTATTTAATTTTTCCCTTAAGAATAAAATTGCAACTCGATTCTCCTCTTTTTCAATCAATGTTCAAGATTTATCTCTATCTCCTTCCCTCTCTCTCTCTCCTCCCCCCTCTCTCTCTCCCCCTCCCTCTTTCTCTCTCTCTCTCTTTCTCTATATAGTTTCGAAAATGGTGCATGTGATTCTATTGTTTTCGAAACGCCATTTTCTCTTCCTATTTCTTTTCAATATCTTCCTCTTGTTCCTTCTCATTCTTCTTTTCATTCAGCTCTTTCCTTTTTCCTTCCTTTTTCCTCTTGATGATTTTACCCTTTCTCCCTTTCCTTTTTCTGATTCTTTCTCCTATTTTTCGTTCTACTCACTATCAGGTGTCAGGTGTACCTGATAGAGTCAGTTCTACCTGATAGTTTTTATCTTCATCAGATAGACCTGACTGGCGGACTTTTTCAGCCGCACCTGTCAGGTCTATCTGATAGTGTGTGGCTGGCGTAAAAGTCTACAGTGTACTGGCACCTTATAAGAAGGTATCTAGGTGGTTTAAATTGCTATTTATATTTTCAAACTTGAGAAAATTAATACGTGTCGTGAGTAGGTATGAAAGTTTTCCAAAGTTTTCGGGCGCTTTAGCGTAAGAAATTTCCTGGGGTAGTTAGTGTAGTTAAGGATGGTGAGTTATTTTGGGATGTTTCGATCAAAAGCATGCAAAGAGAAAGGTACCTAATTGGGGATGTTTCCACATCAAGAGGAAACAAAGAGAAAGGTAGGTTGAGAAACCTAATTTGAAAAATAATGAGAAAAGTTAGTCATAATGTATTCTCGTAAGTACTAGCGGTAGGTAGTAAACAGAACCAAAAATTCTAAAGCATCTGCCACTGTCACTCCTCTCTCTCTCTCTATCTCTCTCTCCCTCTCTTCTGAAGTCTGAACTAGATGGTCTGAAGTCTGAACTACATGGTCTGAAGTCTGAACTACATGGTCTGAAGTCTGAACTACATGGTCTGAAGTCTGAACTACATGGTCTGAAGTCTGAACTACATGGTCTGAAGTCTGAACTACATGGTCTGAAGTCTGAACTACATGGTCTGAAGTCTGAACTACATGGTCTGAAGTCTGAACTACATGGTCTGAAGTCTGAACTACATGGTCTGAAGTCTGAACTACATGGTCTGAAGTCTGAACTACATGGTCTGAAGTCTGAACTACATGGTCTGAAGTCTGAACTACATGGTCTGAAGTCTGAACTACATGGTCTGAAGTCTGAACTACATGGTCTGAAGTCTGAACTACATGGTCTGAAGTCTGAACTGCATGGTCTGAAGTCTGAACTAGGGCTGAACTGTTATCTGACCTACTTCTTATTCGTATAGAGGTATATTGTTCTGTAGTCTTCCTACTCTTTCAAATAAAGAGGAGAAATAATGTAGAATAATGAGAAGAGGGGAAGTGAAAGGAAGGGAGGAAGAGAAGAAGAGGGAGGGGAGGGGGAGAGGATTTTGATACAAAAGGAAAAGATTTTTCTCCAAAGTGGCAAAGCCCACTTGTGGTGTGTTAGAATAAAAGAAAAATTTCACGAGAGGGAGAGAGAGAGGGATAGAGATAGAGAGAGAGGGAGAGAGAGAAGGATAGAGAGAGAGAGAGAGAGAGAGAAAGAGAGAGAGGGATAGAGATAGAGAGAGAGAGAGGGATGATAGAATTGGAAAGTCAGATTTAGAGCGGGAGAAGAAAGACAGGTTGAGAGAGAAGAAGAGGAGGAGAAGAAGGAGGAGGAGGAGGAAAATCAGTAAATTAAACTGGTGAGCTACACATGTCACCTTAAATTAATGTGGTATGATTGTTCATGGCATGAAGATATTTGGGTTGGTAGGTTAGTTAGGTACTTGTGTTCGGCATATTTATTGTTGGGTAGGTAGATTGATTATAGATAGGTAGGTAAGTAAAAGTACCTAACCTTTCATAGATGTTTCTATCTAGACAGGTTCATTGTTCATGATTACACAAAATTTGAGGTCCACTTGGGTAGGTAGGGACAATGGTAGGTATGTATGTAGGTAGGTACTTAGATAGTTATAAGTAAGTAGGTAAAATTGTGGTAGGACTTCCTTGCCTATTACATACCTATCTCTATGTAGGAACATCCTATGTGGTTGTCCAGATACAAGGTGTACACATTTACTTCATGTATAGAGTACCTATCAATTTATTTGACAAGCTCTAGAAACCAATATATTAGAAATGCATATCTTGTTCCTGTTTCTATGTAGGTACCTAACCACCTAAACAATTGATGTACATAGGTAAATAGATAGGTACCTACACCTACTCGTTTCAGTTCAAAACCAACAGGAACAAATATGATTATGCACTGACAATTTTCTTTGATATCGACTGCCAAATCGAATTAGGGCGGGGATTTAGGTTTGACAATTTCCTTTGACATCAAATTAATATAGAAATACAGTATACCTACCTATCAAACACCTATGTTTCCTGTGATATGAAATGGGTATGCACAATGAATGTATACCTATATTTCACAAATAGGTATATGTAGATACATAATTATATTGAATACCTATAATAATCGAGTTAGGTGGGATTTAGCCGTTTTAGCCCAATCACACGAGAATGGTAGATACCTATGTACCTACATGATATTGAGTATTGAACGCGTTAGGTGAACTTGAAATTCGGGATTTTGTCGAAACACTTTTCAAAATTTCCAATTTTCTCTACATGAGGAGAGGGTTTGAGAGGTTTTGAGCTTAGTCTATCTGAAAATTGCACAATCTAGCAGAATATCTGAAAATTCTTCCTCTCCTCGTTCTCCTCCTCCTCCTCATATTCCTTCTCCTCCTCCGTCTCCTCCATCTCCTCCATAGTTAAAATTCACCAGAGGTGACGGCGAACATGAGTTTCTTGAGGAAAAAACTTCAAAAGAAAATTTGTTCATGTTTTTCACGGCGCGCGGCGGAAAGAAAACTGAAACTCTTGAGTGTTGATTTTAGAAAGAGGAGGAAGAGAGAGGAGAAGGAGGAAAGAGGGGTTGAGAGGGAGAGAGAAGGATAGAGAGGAAGAAAAAAAAGCAAAGAGGGTTAGGAGAAGAAATACCTAGGAAGAGGAGAGAGAAATAGAGAGGGGAGGGTATGTTTTAAGCCTTCGGAAAGTTTGGCAACATTTTCATAAGAAAATGTGTACCTATACCTACATGAGTATAAGAAGTACCTATAAAGGTGCCAGTACACTGTAGACTTTTCCAACTTGGTCTTGTAAGACCACTCTCTGCAAAGTCTACCAAGTTCGTAGAGTAGTATACACAGGTCACAAAGGGCTCTACATTATAGTGCTCTGTGACCTGTGTACTCTATGAACTTGGTAGACTTCGTAGACCTCTCGCAAGACCAAGTGTAAGGCCAGCCACTCACTATCCTCCTCCTATTCCTTCTCCTCCTCCATCTCCTCCATGATGGGTCTATTCCATAGTTAAAATTCACCAGAGGTGACGGTGAACATGAGTTTCTTGAGGAAAAAACTTCAAAAGAAAATTTGTTCATGTTTTTTCACGCCGGAAAGAAAACTCAAACTCTTGAGTGTTGATTTTAGGAAGAGGAAAGAGGAGAGGAGAAAAGAGAAGAAGGAGAAAAGACCGATAGGAGGGGAGAAAAAGAGGAAGAGAAGAGAGGAGGAGGAGGGTAGGAGGAGAAATACCTAGGAAGAGGAGAGAGAAATAGAGAGGGCCTCCCCTCAAGGCCCTCTCTATTTCTATATTTTAAGTTTTCCGAAAGTTTGGCAACATTTTCATAACAAAATGAGTACCTATACATACATGGGTATAAGATGTACCTACCTACCTATAAGGCCAGCCACTCACTAGCAGGTAGACCTGACAGGTACGCCTGATCAGGTTCACCTGTCAGGTCTACCTGATACCTGATGAGCACACACACTATCAGGTAGGCCTGGCATGTACGGTTGTACGGCTGAAAAGGTCCGCCTATCATCAGGTTTACCTCATACCTGATATGATCACATAATTATATACTATCAAGTAGACCTGAAAGGTAGATCTGATCAGGTGTACCTGTCAAGTCTACCTGATAGTGAGTGGCTGGCCTTAAGAAGGTATCTAGGTGGTTTAAATTGATATTTATATTTTCAAACTTGAGAAAATTAAAACGTGCCGTGAGTAGGTATGAAAGTTTTCCAAAGTTTTCGGGCGCTTTAGCATAAGAAATTTCCTGGGGTAGTTAGTGTAGTTAAGGATGAAGAGTTATTTTGGGATGTTTCGATCAAAAGCATGCAAAGAGAAAGGTACCTAATAAGGGATGTTTCCATCAAGAGGATGCAAAGAGAAAGGTAAGTGGGTACCTACCTAATTTGAAAAATAATGAGAAAAGTTATTCACAAATCATGTTCTGGTAAGTAGGTACTATAGCCCTAATAACTGGATACTTGGGAATTCTAGGCAAGGTCCTTCTTTTCTAGGGAACCTCTTTTTTTGGTTGGTCCCCTAACCAAAAATTCTAAAGCATCTGCCACTGTCACTGCTCTCTCTCTCTCTCTCTCTCTCTCTCTCTCTCTCTCTCTCTCTCTCTCTCTCATTCTCTCTCTCTCTCTCTTGCCCCCTCTCTCTCTCTCTCTCTCTCTCTCTCATCTTCTAACCAACTTTTGGTAGGTCGCTCTTATTTAGACTTGGTGCGCTACTGCACTTCCTCATTTTAGGCTAATACGCCATATTTATTATATTATAAATTATAACACTGTGTATTTCTTATGGTGGAGATTTTAGCGATCAAAAATTGATTATATCTCAAGATCGGTTTAAATTTTCGCAAAATCCTTTCTTATTGCACACCTAGACCATAAAAGGAATATTCCTACCAAATTTCAGCCTTTCTAGGTCTTGTGATTCAGGAGATAGAGCGATCAGTGTGTGAATATGAAATGTGAAATGTGAATGAGTGAATGGATCTTGATTTTATAATATAAGATACGGCGTATCCTAAAATGTACCTATTCCGTAGATCTACGAGTAAAATACAAAAGAAATGAATACATTATCCTCCTCTTGTATAATTTAATAGCCTCTCCTTCATTCTAAACAAATGGCGTCCGTAATTGAGGAGCCTTTTCCGTTGAAAAGGTACAAAAAATATGAGACTACCCCAGCTAATATAAGATTATTTTCCCCAGGGAAACTTCCCTTCCAGGAAGAAGGAAAATTGAAAGAAAAAAAATGGGAAAAGGAGGTCAGGAAAATTCTGGAAACTGTATTAAAAATAGAAAAAACAAAAAACTCAGGTTGCGTGGAAGTCAAAATGGAAATTTTGACTTTTGAAGGGGAAAATATTTTCAACAACCAACCTCTGAAGAAGTGAAGATGATCACGAAACAGGTAGGCTATTAAATTTAACCAAAGGGTTACTATGAACCTCAAAAAGTCCTCTATGAGGCTTAAATGTAGGGGCAACTGCCCTAAAAGATGTATAGGAATCTACGAATGAACCACCAACCTCCAGATCCAAAGTTCACCTCTCTAACCACTACACAACTGAGGTTGGTTAGAGATATTCTACCAAATATGTACTAATAGTACAATAAAAATCTACAATGAAAATGTTCTACTACCTAATAGTAGGTACAGTCAAAATGAATCATGAAAAAATGTTATAGGTATTACCTAAAAACCTAAAAATGTAGTACAATCAAAATTAATCATAAACAAAAGGGTGTGGGGGAAAAGGAAGAATTAGAAGGAAATAGTGGGGAGAGAAAGAGAGAAAAGTACCTATTTGTTTGTTTGTTTTTGGTGGAAAGGAAAATGAAAAGAAGGACAGAAGAAGAAATATAAGGAAAGAATTACAGAAAGTGAAAGACAAAGACAGGAAATCTGAACCTCTTCAGTTCCATGCTATCTAGCCATCTTTCTTCCTTACTTTCTTTCTATTTCTTCCTTTCTTAATTTCGTTCTTTATATTTTCTTTTTATTTCTTACTTTGTTTCTATTTCTTCCTTTCTTTCTTTTCTTCCTTTCTTAATTTCGTTCTTTATTTCTTTCTTTTTGAATTCCATTCCTTCTCTCTTTATTCGAACGTAAAACTGTGTGAAATTCCTGTACTGTGTGTACCGGACAAAACTGTGTAATACATGCGTAAGTAAATTGTTCGATCTGAGCCTAGGAAAACTCGTCAAAATTTGAAAGGAAGGGGAAAAAACCCACAGGCAAAAATAAGGCACGGGAACAAGTTCCCGGAACTCGAGAGGAAAGTAATGTGTCAAAAAGTCATTTATCTTCCCCCAATTTTCTAATGGAAATTTCTGTCATTTTTCCTTTCTCAAAGGATGGGGGGAGAGAGGGATAGAAAAGGGAGGGGATGAAGGAGGGGGAAGAGAATAAAAGAAAAGCCGTGGAAAATCTCTGCGGCTGAAAAGATATTGTTAAAGCATCAGGTAGTAGTAGCAACAGGGCCAGAAATATGGAGCGGGTTGCATTTGACCTAGTTTTTGCAGGGGCAGTGTAAGGTGGGTTACATTTGATCTAGTTTTTGCAGGCGCAATGTATGGAAAGGTTACATTTGACCTATTATTTGCAGGGGCAATGTATGGAGGGTTGCATTCGACCTATTTTTTGAAGGGGCAGTGTACGGAGGGTTGCATTTGGCCTATTTTTTTCAGGGACTGTGCATCGAGAGTTGCATTTGACCCAGTTTTGAAGGGGTAACATAGGTACTTGTTCGGGGATGTTTTGAAGGGGCAATATACTTTGCAGTGTTATAAAATAACACAATAGCTAGGTCCCTGATCAATACAATATTTTTTACATTTCAAATACAAATGAAATTAATAGATAGAATATAACAACTACATGGATTTGTCTGGATTGTTCATTATTTATTGTATACCGAGGTACAACTACAACTAAAACTTGGTTGGGTGGAAGAGCTCACTGTGTGAGAATCCTGCCATAAAGCCTTAAAAAAAAAAAAAAAAAAAAAAAAAAAAAAAATAGTAGGTACAGTCAAAATGAATCATGAAAAAATGTTATAGGTATTACCTAAAAACCTAAAAATGTAGTACAATCAAAATTAATCATAAACAAAAGGGTGTGGGGGAAAAGGAAGAATTAGAAGGAAATAGTGGGGAGAGAAAGAGAGAAAAGTACCTATTTGTTTGTTTGTTTTTGGTGGAAAGGAAAATGAAAAGAAGGACAGAAGAAGAAATATAAGGAAAGAATTACAGAAAGTGAAAGACAAAGACAGGAAATCTGAACCTCTTCAGTTCCATGCTATCTAGCCATCTTTCTTCCTTACTTTCTTTCTATTTCTTCCTTTCTTAATTTCGTTCTTTATATTTTCTTTTTATTTCTTACTTTGTTTCTATTTCTTCCTTTCTTTCTTTTCTTCCTTTCTTAATTTCGTTCTTTCTTTCTTCCTTACTTCCTTTCTATTTCTTACTTCCTTCCTTTCTTTTCTTCCTTTCTTAATTTCGTTCTTTATTTCTTTCTTTTTGAATTCCATTCCTTCTCTCTTTATTCGAACGTAAAACTGTGTGAAATTCCTGTACTGTGTGTACCGGACAAAACTGTGTAATACATGCGTAAGTAAATTGTTCGATCTGAGCCTAGGAAAACTCGTCAAAATTTGAAAGGAAGGGGAAAAAACCCACAGGCAAAAATAAGGCACGGGAACAAGTTCCCGGAACTCGAGAGGAAAGTAATGTGTCAAAAAGTCATTTATCTTCCCCCAATTTTCTAATGGAAATTTCTGTCATTTTTCCTTTCTCAAAGGATGGGGGGAGAGAGGGATAGAAAAGGGAGGGGATGAAGGAGGGGGAAGAGAATAAAAGAAAAGCCGTGGAAAATCTCTGCGGCTGAAAAGATATTGTTAAAGCATCAGGTAGTAGTAGCAACAGGGCCAGAAATATGGAGCGGGTTGCATTTGACCTAGTTTTTGCAGGGGCAATGTATGGAGGGTTACATGTGACTATTATTTGCAGAGCAATGTATGGAGGGTTGCATTCGACCTATTTTTTGCAGGGGCAGTGTACGAAAGGTTGCATTCGACCTATTTTTTTCAGGGACTGTGCATCGAGAGTTGCATTTGACCCAGTTTTGAAGGTGTAACATAGGTACTTCTTCGGGGATGTTTTGAAGGGGCAATATACTTTGCAGTGTTATATA